>NW_007377859.1:56761-112112 GCF_000475195.1 Diaphorina citri
GTACTTACAAGTACCATTCCTATGTACAAGTTTACAAGTACCATTCCTATGTACAAGTTTACAAGTACCATTCCTATGACAAATCAAGTATTAGAGTGTGTACTCAAGTATTAGAGTGTGTACTCAAGTATTAGAGTGTGTACTCAAGTATTAGAGTGTGTACTCAAGTATTAGAGTGTGTACTCAAGTATTAGAGTGTGTACTCAAGTATTAGAGTGTGTACTCAAGTATTAGAGTGTGTACTCAAGTATTAGAGTGTGTACTCAAGTTTGAGTATGTACTCAAGTATTAGAGTGTGTGTACTCAAGTATTAGAGTGTGTACTCAAGTATTTGAGTATGTACTCAAATACTAGAGTGTGTACTCAAGTATTAGAGTATGGGAACAGACCTCAATTGCTCATCCGTTGTGCTCCTTTGCTGCTCCAAGTGTGTTATCTTTCAGACATTTTTTCCATTTGTAAATAATCCGATGTGTTTTCTATTTAGGGCGAACGAATTATCTTTTCGGTCATCCTCCCAATCAGTTCTATAATAATAAAAATAATAATAAACTCTTTATTGTTAAAAATTCATACAAACAAATTTTTACAAAAGGGATTATTGCCTTAGGCAAACTCTGCCATCCAACCCAACCATGTACCACTTATCTGTTACGTAGAGTTACACATTATATGGATTTTACAAAGGAGAATGTACCACTCTGAGTAAAAAAAAAAAAAGTTCTAGGGTGATCGCTTTTGGCTGACTTTTGGTTTTGGCTACAAAAATTTACCAGAGGATACCCTTCGCACTCAACCTTTGCCATTTCTTTAGCAAGGGAAATTTCAGGCTGGTATCTTCACTGTTTAAAATCCCCACCTAAAAAACTAATCTGGTCCACTCCCTGTTTAAGGTCCCCCAGGCAGACCTTTTGTTAAGTAAAACCTGTCCCCTAAATAGAAAACACTCTTAAATATCCCTACACAAACCAGATGTACATTGGCCTTAGCTGTGTTACTAATGACCAGGGACACAATCTGTGATCCTGGTCCAATAAAAAAAGCTTTTTACTGTAAAGTTTTGTAAGTTCATACAAAAAATGGGTAACTTTTGAAAATACTCAACACAAATATTATAATTTATTAGATGTTAAAATATTTTGATTTAATTGTCTAGTCTGTCTCCTTGTAAGAGACGAGAATAGTCTACTTACATAATCGTCACTCACGGACCGAAGCCGCCTACCCAAGTACTAAAAAAACCTTATTGAAATGGTGACCTTTTCTCCCGAAGTTCCAAGCCATTTTCACATTTGTGACTTAATCTTTTGGATTGTTCCCCAATTGATATTTGATTTCATAAAACAATCTTATATTATAAGACCAAGATCCATTCACATTTCACAGTTCACTGATCGCTCTATCTCAAGAACCACAACACCTAGAAAGCTGAAATTTGGTAGGAATATTCCTTTTATGGTCTAGGTGTGCAATAAGAAAGGATTTTAAAAAGGCGGGATTATTGCCTTAGGCAAACTCTGCCATCCAACCCAACCATGTACCACTTATCTGTTACGTAGAGTTACACATTATATGAATTTTACAAAGAAGAATGTACCACTGTGAGTAAAAAAAAAAAGTTCTAGGGTGATCGCTTTTTTGGATCGATTGGTTTTGGCTACAAAAATTTACCAGTGGATACCCTTCGCACTCAACCGTTGCTATTTCTTTAGCAAGGGAAATTTCAGACTGGTATCTTCACTGTTTAAAATCCCCACCTAAAAAACTAATCTGGTCCACTCCCTGTTTAAGGTCCCCCAGGCAGACCTTTTGTTAAGCAAAACCTGTCCCCTTAAATAGAAAACACTATTAAATATCCCCACACAAACCAGATGTACATTGGCCTTAGCTGTGTTACTAATGACCAGGCACACAATCTGTGATCCTGGTCCAATAAAAAAAAAAGCTTTTTACTGTAAAGTTTTGTAAGTTCATACGAAAAATGGGTAACTTTTGAAAATACTCAACACAAATATTATAATTTATTAGATGTTAAAATATTTTGATTTCATTGTCTAGTCTGTCTCCTTGTGAGAGACGAGAATAGTCTACTTACATAATCGTCGCTCGTGGACCAAAACCGCCTAGCCAAGTACTAAAAAAACCTTATTGACGATGTTAAAATATTTTGATTTCATTGTCTAGTCTGTCTCCTTGTGAGAGACGAGAATAGTCTACTTACATAATCGTCGCTCGTGGACCGAAGTCGCCTACCCAAGTACTAAAACCTTATTGAAATGGTGACCTTTTCTCCCCAAGTTCCAAGCCATTTTCACATTTGTGACTTAATCTTTTGGATTGTTTCCCAATTGATATTTGATTTCATAAAAAAAAAAGAACTCTACCACTAGAAACTCTAAAATCCTCCATCACCTTAAAAAAAGAAAAGAAATTGACGACCTTTTCTCCCCAAGTTCCAAGCCATTTTCACATTTGTGACTTAATCTTTTGGATTGTTTCCCAATTGATATTTGATTTCATAAAATAAAATCTCCACCACTAGAAACTCTAAAATCCTCCATCACCTTAAAAAAAGAAAAGAAATTGACAAGCGAGTTTGGTTCTGAAAGCGACGATTTATGTTTTCGATGTAGTTTGGGCTAAAGCAATCCAAGTACAAAACCAATTTTTATTCGATTATTTTTTTCGAGCGCCCAGCGACTGGTATGGCCTGGGTTTGTATAATTTCACACTGAAAATAAAGTGAACTATTGAGCTAAAGTGAGCTATTTTATAGTGGGCCTAGTGAGTATCCAGTGGATTGGAACACATCACATGCCTTCAGACACACTCCATTTGTCAAGGGTTTAGGTTTACCTTGCCCTTGGGATCAATTTAATTTGTAGAAACCATGATGAAAAGTTTGTAATTTGTTGGGTTGCAAATTGTGGACGAACCCGTTATGTTACCAGTTGACACTCCATTTGTCAAGGGTCTAGGTTTTCCTTGCCCTTGGGATCAATTTAATTTGAAGAAAACATTTACTGATGAAAAGTTTGTAATTTGTTGGGTTGCAAATTGTGGACGAACCCGTTATGTTACCAGTTGCTCCTTGGGCGCTTGACCCTAAGGATTTCCTTTTTCAAGTGGTAAAGTTCCTTTAAAGTCCATCCCAAGTTTTATATTTTGCATTTAGAAACAAAAATCCTAATAGACTTGACCCTAATTTCCTTTTTCAAGTGGTAAAGTTCCTTTTTTAAAGTCCATCCCAAGTTTTATATTTTGCATTTAGAAACAAAAATCTAATAGTGTGTAATAATAGTCGCTATTAATAATCAATTTGTGTAATAATGGTATTTTGAAACCTATTTTACCGGGTGTTCCAGTCAAATGGGGCAAAAATGGACACCTTGTATTATTTACATATCAGACTTGAGATGCCACATTGAAAGGAAATCTTTACACTTAACGATACTTAATTTTAGCCAATTCAGCACGAGGAAAGCATAGTACAGTAGAAACTCGATTATTTCAACTAATTGGGACCGGGGGTAGTTGAAATGATCGAGGTTGAAATGATCAAGGTTGAAATGATCACTTTCTATGATCTTTTCCTTTGAGGATATCCTTTGAAAGATAGAAGAAAAAAACCAATGGATTTTGGAGTTGAAATAATCGAGGTTCTACTGTATTAGGTGTTACGTGTCTAGGTAAGTAGAATTTTATTGGATGTAGTGGTTGGGTGGAAGAGCTCCTTACAGGAGAAATCCAGCCACTATAAATAAAAAAAACCTTAAATATATTTAAATGTTTCCCGGAATTGTTTTTATATTTATTGGGCGGTATGGTTATGTTTTGAGGCAAGGAAGGATCTGTTTTTCGATCTCATCTGCTATCTAGAATAGTGGAAACCAAAGATATCAAGCGTGTCGGAAGGCGCGCGAACGTCAAGAGTTCGAAGCGCCAACCGGCATATAAAATTTTACAAAAAAAATCCAACACGAGGAAAGCATAGTACAGTAGAAACTCGATTATTTCAACTAATTGGGACCGGGGGTAGTTGAAATGATCGAGGTTGAAATGATCACTTCCTTTGATCTTTTCGTCTGAGGATATCCTTTGAAAGATAGAAAAAAAAATGGTATTTTGAAACCTATTTTACCGGGTGTTCCAGTCAAATGGGGCAAAAATGGACACCTTGTATTATTTACATATCAGACTTGAGATACCACATTGAAAGGAAATCTTTACACTTAACGATACTTAATTTTAGCCAATTCAGTTTTTTTTTATGTTTTGCAATATTATTTATCCCATCCAATGAACTTGCTTTGGCAATGACGTAAAATTGGATACAAATATTGGGTGATTGGCTGTCAAAGCTCCAACGTCCATCACTAAAAATAAAAAAAGCTTAAACTTCCTTTTCATTTGCCTTTCATGGCCGAGTCCAAAAAGTGAGTTTAAACTTGTTTTGTTTAACATTTGAAATAAATCAATCAGATTATTAAATCCGAGGGCGAGGGTTAAACTTGAATCGAGTTTGAACTTTATGACCCCTGCCATAAGCCAATGCTTGTGTCCAAAATAACGTCCTACTTGCTTTGGCAATGACGTAAAATTGGATACAAATATTGGGTGATTGGCTGTCAAAGCTCCAACGTCCATCACTAAAAATAAAAAAAAAGCTTAAACTTCCTTTTCATTTGCCTTTCATGGCCGAGTCCAAAAAGTGAGTTTGAACTTGTTTTGTTTAACATTTGAAATAAATCAATCAGATTATTTAATCCGAGGGCGAGGGTTAAACTTGAATCGAGTTTGAACTTTATGACCCCTGCCATAAGCCAAAATAACGTCCTACGTGGTCTGTTGTATAAAATGGGCCGAAAACAACCGTCAAGTCTAGTTGGAATGACCCTTGGAATTCTTCCAATGACTCAAAGTTTATAGTCCGCTTCTAGTAGACGGGAAATGTACCTACCCTATCAATTTGGTTTTACCTAAGGATATGATGTTTACCCTGGAATGAAAATGATTGAAATCTACCTTTGAAATAAATAATTTTTATTGAGTAACAAACATCAAAGAAAAATAAGTCTAAACTTTGGAAAATGAGTGCATACAAATTTAGGTACTACGTAAATATACTTGAGTAATACAATATTTGCAAAGAAATTAAGAGAAAAATTCAATAAATATAATTCGAAGAATAAGTGTAGAAATTATATATTAATCAAATAGGTCCTAAATATTAAATTCAAACGACAAAATGGTTAATTTTCAAATTAAATTTTAGCAAAAAAAAATTGCGAGAGGTTTTCTCAAGCTTACCTACCCGACCTGTCTAGTATTTGAAGGTTGTGAAAAAAATGTGCACTTTTTTTCTTCAGATTTTATTTGATGGTTAGGAAAAATGGGTGCCAATAGGTATAGTTATTTAAAAAATAATAATAATAATAATAATAAAAAAATGCACTACTTAGGTCCCGAATGATCTCTCAAGCAACATTGTGCGTGATTGGTACATCGAAGAATGACCGAGATATAAGTTACAGCTGGTTATTTCGCGGTGCACTCAGCCTTAAGAGGACAAGATGATGACAAACTTCAAGAGAAAATCTAAAAAAAAAAGGATTGTACCTCGACACCACTTTTGCATTACTTCATATTATCCCTGTGTAACTAGATATGTATCCTAGTATACCTAGTATCCAATAATAATAAAAACGGTAAGAATAATGTTAATACATAGGATGTCTAATATAAACCTAACAAATAATCAGAAACTTTCCAACCCGGCAGGGATTCAAACCCAGCATCTCCAGATTAAGAGTCAGTGCTCTTAATCAGTCGGCCACAGAGGTGGGCATATAAATAATTAATTTCTTTATTTAAACTTAAGTTGTAAGATTAGGCACAAAAATATACATTAAGATACAACTCACCCATGAGTAACTGCCTCTGTGCCAACATAAAGAAGTGATATGCCTCTACCCTATGCCAAGCTTTCACTCCTAGGCCCGTCTGGTCATTGGACTCATCTATTAGAAGCGCCGTCAGTAAGTACAGGCGCTTTAACCGCTGCGGTTTACTACCGCGGGCCTCTTCCTCTTCAGCCAGCTGTGAAACATAGAATGAAAATTTTCGTTAGATTTGGACTCATCTATTAGAAGCGCCGTCAGTAAGTACAGGCGCTTTAACCGCTGCGGTTTACTACCGCGGGCCTCTTCCTCTTCAGCCAACTGTAGACCACAGAATAAACATTTTGTTAAATAACACTTTTTTGACTTAGGGGGCTTCGGGTAAAGAAACTAAATTTACTGATTAGCTAGCCTTGTTAGGTTGGAGCGTAGCGCGTCTGCCTTGTGAGTGCTGTGTGGCGGGTTTGATTCCCGATCGTGGCGAATTTTACAGCATAAAGTTCGTTCTCGGAACGACTGGCTTTCTCCTATGCTTCTCTCGTCGGTTTCGGGACGATATTTGCTATAGGTCCCTATATCGAACCTTTTAAAACACATGACCTTGCTGCTTAGGCCAGCCACTCATTATCCGGTAGACCCGCCAGGTACACCTAATCAGGTCCACCTGTCAGGTTTACCTGATACCCGATAGTGAGTCGCTGGCCTTAGAGTGTAAAAAAAAAACTAGTTACCTCAAACATAAGTCGAGCTGCATTAAACCGCTTCTCCGTAGCTTTGAACAGTTGTACTACTTCCAATCTTAATCCTTGCTCTAGTAAACTCTGAGTGTATTGTTCCAGCAGTTTACCCACCTGATAAGATAAATAAAACTTGCATTACTTCTATATTAGACTCGTGTGGTCTGTGTCGTAGCATGCCCATACCGCAGTGTCATCAGATGGACAAGAAAAGGCACAATACTTCTCGTTCAGAAGCTGGGTCAACACGAGAATATCAGAACCAACATGTCACACAAGAGTATGTTTTCAAAAGATTTTACCCCAGAACCCTTTTCTCATTACGTCATGGCCGATTCTTTTCTATCCAGCTTATCCGGGGAAGGAAAAGTTAGGTCAGAAAATTTCCGGGCCGGGCTCCGAACCCAGCACTTCTGTATTGAGAGTCAGTGCTCACGTGACCATAAGGTCCAGGTCACTTTTAAGGAACCTCAAAGTACTTACCTGACCCATAAGGTTATTACGGCGAGCATATTCGGTAGCTGACCATAAGGTCCAAGTTACTTTTAAGGAACCTCAAAGTACTTACCTGACCCATAAGGTTATTACGGCGAGCATATTCGGTAGCTGACCATAAGGTCCAAGTTACTTTTAAGGAACCTCAAAGTACTTACCTGACCCATAAGGTTATTACGGCGAGCATATTCGGTAGCTGACCATAAGGTCCAAGTTACTTTTAAGGAACCTCAAAGTACTTACCTGACCCATAAGGTTATTACGGCGAGCATATTCGGTAGCTGACCATAAGGTCCAAGTTACTTTTAAGGAACCTCAAAGTACTTACCTGACCCATAAGGTTATTACGGCGAGCATATTCGGTAGCTGACCATAAGGTCCAAGTTACTTTTAAGGAACCTCAAAGTACTTACCTGACCCATAAGGTTATTACGGCGAGCATATTCGGTAGCTGACCATAAGGTCCAAGTTACTTTTAAGGAACCTCAAAGTACTTACCTGACCCATAAGGTTATTACGGCGAGCATATTCGGTAGCTGACCATAAGGTCCAAGTTACTTTTAAGGAACCTCAAAGTACTTACCTGACCCATAAGGTTATTACGGCGAGCATATTCGGTAGCTGACCATAAGGTCCAAGTTACTTTTAAGGAACCTCAAAGTACTTACCTGACCCATAAGGTTATTACGGCGAGCATATTCGGTAGCTGACCATAAGGTCCAAGTTACTTTTAAGGAACCTCAAAGTACTTACCTGACCCATAAGGTTATTACGGCGAGCATATTCGGTAGCTGACCATAAGGTCCAAGTTACTTTTAAGGAACCTCAAAGTACTTACCTGACCCATAAGGTTATTACGGCGAGCATATTCGGTAGCTGACCATAAGGTCCAAGTTACTTTTAAGGAACCTCAAAGTACTTACCTGACCCATAAGGTTATTACGGCGAGCATATTCGGTAGCTGACCATAAGGTCCAAGTTACTTTTAAGGAACCTCAAAGTACTTACCTGACCCATAAGGTTATTACGGCGAGCATATTCGGTAGCTGACCATAAGGTCCAAGTTACTTTTAAGGAACCTCAAAGTACTTACCTGACCCATAAGGTTATTACGGCGAGCATATTCGGTAGCTGACCATAAGGTCCAAGTTACTTTTAAGGAACCTCAAAGTACTTACCTGACCCATAAGGTTATTACGGCGAGCATATTCGGTAGCTGACCATAAGGTCCAAGTTACTTTTAAGGAACCTCAAAGTACTTACCTGACCCATAAGGTTATTACGGCGAGCATATTCGGTAGCTGACCATAAGGTCCAAGTTACTTTTAAGGAACCTCAAAGTACTTACCTGACCCATAAGGTTATTACGGCGAGCATATTCGGTAGCTGACCATAAGGTCCAAGTTACTTTTAAGGAACCTCAAAGTACTTACCTGACCCATAAGGTTATTACGGCGAGCATATTCGGTAGCTGACCATAAGGTCCAAGTTACTTTTAAGGAACCTCAAAGTACTTACCTGACCCATAAGGTTATTACGGCGAGCATATTCGGTAGCTGACCATAAGGTCCAAGTTACTTTTAAGGAACCTCAAAGTACTTACCTGACCCATAAGGTTATTACGGCGAGCATATTCGGTAGCTGACCATAAGGTCCAAGTTACTTTTAAGGAACCTCAAAGTACTTACCTGACCCATAAGGTTATTACGGCGAGCATATTCGGTAGCTGACCATAAGGTCCAAGTTACTTTTAAGGAACCTCAAAGTACTTACCTGACCCATAAGGTTATTACGGCGAGCATATTCGGTAGCTGACCATAAGGTCCAAGTTACTTTTAAGGAACCTCAAAGTACTTACCTGACCCATAAGGTTATTACGGCGAGCATATTCGGTAGCTGACCATAAGGTCCAAGTTACTTTTAAGGAACCTCAAAGTACTTACCTGACCCATAAGGTTATTACGGCGAGCATATTCGGTAGCTGACCATAAGGTCCAAGTTACTTTTAAGGAACCTCAAAGTACTTACCTGACCCATAAGGTTATTACGGCGAGGTAGTAGCCTACTGCTGGAGTAAAGGGACTTTTCAGTCCTATGCGAGCAGTATAAATAAGCACTATTATTATTACTTTATTCGTCGTACAACTCGCACACAAAACACCACTCTGGGGCTTACGTGTAGGGGCTAGACAGCCCTAAAGGATGAGTTAAGATTCTACGAATCTCCTTTATTTGTGGTGAACATGTTGCTCCAAAAGATAGTTCCCAAAAAAAGAAGAAAAATAGTCGCATTTTTGTATGCGATTGCTTTTAAAACCATGGTAATGTGATTACTTGCGAAGTAGAATGTCCTGGGTTAGATTTCCAGAGTCGACAAAAAAATTGCACTCGTATTTCGATCGCTAACATTTCAACAGGTTACCTTCTGGTGTTCTTGTGTTAACCCAGCACCTAAATGGGAAGTATTGTGCCTCATATTGCCCATCTGATGAACATACTACGGGCATGCTAGGACACAGACCACACGAGTCTTATGTAGCAGTTGTTTATTGTTACGAAATAAAACCGGCGATGAAAGAAAAACACTGAGGTCTACAGCGACACTGCAATGAACTCTGTACTAGTTTGCTTCCTCATTAGACTCACACTGTCGAGTAGTTGCTGGGTATCGCGCAATGCTTTAGCGTGTAGAGTTGTCATGTAGTGAGTAATGTGATGTTCTGATTCTGCCAAGGTGCCCATATTCTGGTGAGTGGTCAACTGTTGAACCTCGTCCAATAGGACGGTTTTGATTTCCAAGTTCTGAAATAAAAAGAAGAAAAAAAAAACTCCATTTTTGTTTTGGGAAAGTCGGGTGATGTTCACACCAGATTTTCATACTTACCGTCTATCTGCCTGTAGTTGGTAGTTCTCAGCGGTTTGGAATCTGCCCTGGTGTTGTGCTATGTATGCGTGTTTCATTATATCGTCCGGTAGAGCGCGTAACGATTTGATGAGCTGCAGACCCGCATAGTCTTGGCAATTGACCAGGGCTTGTTCGACATGGTAGAATCTTTCCTTCTTCTGAGATACTCCTGGAATAAATAAATGATATGTTCCTTTTAGATAGGTTTAGACTTTGGCTAGAGTATTCCTCATAGGAATATTCCTTCCAAATTATGGTTTTCTAAGATCTCGCTTTTTTAATTTCCTTATCCTATGGGAAGAACAGATGTCATCAAGTGAAATTTTTATAATCATAAATATTTTCTTACCTGATAGGAAGCTGGCTTGTCCCGCCACATACGGACACAGAACGAAACTATGCCGCGATGCAATGACAGCATACTGTCCATTCATGTGGACATAGGCCGCGTCCAGAGGTACCAGCCGTGTGTCCACATTAGTGGACAGGCCCGTGCACAGAGACAATTTGGCTTGATCGATTTCGGGACGATAAGACCATAGCAGTTACAGTTCCCTCTGTCAAACTTCTTAAAGAAAAAAAAAAGTTTCCAAAAGAGAACCGGTTCCATTTCCAAAAGTTTCTCGAAAGGAAAATACATCTAATCTTACCTCACTGATGGCTTCGAGTTTCATAAAGGCTTTAGACGCCGTACCAAAGGCTCGGGACTTGATAGCAGCTAATGCTATAATACTGTAGATTTGTTCTGAAGACAAGATATCTTCAAATTGACGTAGTGTTAGACCAGAGCTGAGGGCCCACTCAGGCTTGTCTGAAATAGAATGGAAGAGTTCAAGTGGTAGCGACAGTTCCAATGTTATAAAGAAAATCCTCAGTTTGATTTAAAAAAAAAAAAAATGCACTAGGTCCCGAATGATCTCTGAAGCAACATTGTGCGTGATTGGTACATCGAAGAATGACCGAAATATAAGTTACAGCTGGTTATTTCGGGGTGCACTCAGCCTTAAGAGGACAACAAACAAGATGACAACAAACTTTAAGAGAAAATCTATAAAAAAAAGGTTTGTACCTCGACACCACTTTTGCATTACTTCAGGTTGCATTCTTTTACATTCATGCCTATCCAGAAACGAAAAAGTTTGATCAGAAACTTTCCATTATTCTTACCGTTTTTATTATTATTGGATACTAGGTATACTAGGATACATATCTAGTTACACAGGGATAATAGGATACATACCTAGTATATTTCGGGGAATAATAGTGCATATTTATAGAGGACAAGATGACAACAAAATTCAAGAGAAAATCTATAAAAAAAAAGGATTGTACCTCGACACCACTTTTGCATTACTTCAGGTTGCATTCTTTTACATCCATGCCTATCCAGAAACGAAAAAGTTTGATCAGAAACTTTCCAACCCGGCCAGGATTCGAACCCAGCATTTCCAGATTAAGAGTCAGTGCTCTTAATCAGTCGGCCACAGAGGTGGGCATATAAATAATAAATTTCTTTATTTAAACTTAAGTTGTAAGCATACATATTTCTGGACATGGTCTTCACTTGACTGGAGTGGATTATGGACTGTCCCCTATCTAATAGACGTTAATAAACAAGACTAAAGATAAAAGGACAGACGAGTTTATATATTTCGACCACTACTATGGCCATCATCACGTCCAGAAATATGTATGATATTGTACTTGACCATTATCTCAAACTAAACAAAATTAAGTTGTATGATTAGGCACAAAAATATACATTAAGATACAACTTACCCATGAGTAACTGCCTCTGTGCCAACATACAGAAGTGATACTAGAAGAAAGCCAGCCGTTCCGAGAACGAACATTATCCCATCAGGATATTTAATAAGTTTACGTGTGGTTGTTGAGTACTGAAAGTAAAATAGGCCACTTAAAATTGTCACTTTACATTCTGAAACAAGATAGATAGGAATTTAGCTAAGAAGAACAACTTACCATTGACATTTCTCAGCATATTTATCGCCAATATTCTGGAATATAGCGTTAGTGTCAGCATCCGAAGCACCTCTACCTATCTTGAGTAGATTGAGTACTTTCACATAGTCTTCTGTCTTCTCTCGCATTGCAATCGCCAAGTCTCTACAACACACAATGATGGGAGGGAGAAATGTTTTAGGTATGATGAAGGCTTGTCACAAAAGTCGTTCGCAGGCTGTCTACTAAAATGACAAATTTGGGTCTCGAGAACGGTAAGAGCTAGAGACTTGAAATTTGGTAAGCAGCCGTCAAATATGACAAGAATACAACACGAAACTTGTGGTGGTCCATTCTTTCCTGTGACATTGTTCACGTGCATACATTAGCTGAGATCGGTGCAACGGTTGGCGGTATTTTTACCCTTCACGCGGAATCGAATGGTGAAACTTTTAGAACTGTCCGACTTAATGTAATAGAAAGTCGTGTGATGTTCACACCAGATTTTTTGACTTAGAGGGCTTCGGGTAAAGAAACTGAATTTACTGATTAGCTAGCCTTGTTAGTTTGGAGTGTAGGGCGTCTGCCTTGTGAGGGCTGTGTGGCGGGTTTGATTCCCGATCGTGGCGAATTTTACAGCATAAAGTTCGTTCTCGGAACGACTGGCTTTCTCCTATGCTTCTCTCGTCCGTTTCGGGACGAGATAGGTATAGGGAACTATACCTATCTCAGGGAATTATACCTATCTCAAACCTTTTAAAACACATGACCTTGCTGCTTAGGCCAGCCACTCACTATCCGGTAGACCCGACAGGTACACATAATCAGGTCCACCTGATACCCGATAGTGAGTCGCTGGCCTTAGAGTGTAGTGGCGGGTTTGATTCCCGATCGTGGCGAATTTTACAGCATAAAGTTCGTTCTCGGAACGACTGGCTTTCTCCTATGCTTCTCTCGTCGGTTTCGGGACGATATTTGCTATAGGTCCCTATATCGAACCTTTTAAAACACATGACCTTGCTGCTTAGGCCAGCCACTCATTATCCGGTAGACCCGCCAGGTACACCTAATCAGGTCCACCTGTCAGGTTTACCTGATACCCGATAGTGAGTCGCTGGCCTTAGAGTGTAAAAAAAAAACTAGTTACCTCAAACATAAGTCGAGCTGCATTAAACCGCTTCTCCGTAGCTTTGAACAGTTGTACTACTTCCAATCTTAATCCTTGCTCTAGTAAACTCTGAGTGTATTGTTCCAGCAGTTTACCCACCTGATAAGATAAATAAAACTTGCATTACTTCTATATTAGACTCGTGTGGTCTGTGTCGTAGCATGCCCATACCGCAGTGTCA
The DNA here is from genome assembly GCF_000475195.1 of Diaphorina citri. NCBI lineage: Eukaryota > Metazoa > Arthropoda > Insecta > Hemiptera > Psyllidae > Diaphorina > Diaphorina citri. Next base: position 70,110 of record NW_007377859.1, read on the forward strand.
TCAGATGGACAAGAAAAGGCACAATACTTCTCGTTCAGAAGCTGGGTCAACACGAGAATATCAGAACCAACATGTCACACAAGAGTATGTTTTCAAAAGATTTTACCCCAGAACCCTTTTCTCATTACTTCATGGCCGATTCTTTTTTTTTTCTTCGGGGGCACGGTTACTTTGAACAGTTGTACTACTTCCAATCTTAATCCTTGCTCTAGTAAACTCTGAGTGTATTGTTCCAGCAGTTTACCCACCTGATAAGAAACAAATAAAACTTCTATTACTTCTATATTAGACTCGTGTGGTCTGTGTCGTAGCATGTCCATACCGCAGTGTCATCAGATGGACAAGAAAAGGCACAATACTTCTCAATCAGAAGCTGGGTCAACACGAGAATATCAGAACCAACATGTCACACAAGAGTATCTTTGCAAAAGATTTTACCCCAGAACCCTTTTCTCATTACGTCATGGCCGATTCTTTTCTATCCAGCTTATCCGGGGAAGGAAAAGTTAGGTCAGAAAATTTCCGGGCCGGGCTCCGAACCCAGCACTTCTGTATTGAGAGTCAGTGCTCACGTGACCATAAGGTCCAGGTCACTTTTAAGGAACCTCAAAGTACTTACCTGACCCATAAGGTTATTACGGCGAGCATATTCGACTTCTATATTAGACTCGTGTGGTCTGTGTCGTAGCATGCCCATACCGCAGTGTCATCAGATGGACAAGAAAAGGCACAATACTTCTCATTCAGAAGCTGGGTCAACACGAGAATATCAGAACTAACATGTCACACAAGAGTATCTTTGCAAAAGATTTTACCCCAGAACCGTTTTCTCATTACTTCATGGCCGATTCTTTTCTATCCAGCCTATCCGGGGAAGGAAAAGTTAGGTCAGAAAATTTCCGGGCCGGGCTTCGAACCCAGCACTTCCGTATTGAGAGTCAGTACTCACGTGACCATAAGGTCCAAGTCACTTTTAAGGAACCTCAAAGTACTTACCTGACCCATAAGGTTATTACGGCGAGCGTATTCGGTTGCTATGTCCCATTGATTGAGACGAACACACGCCTCTACAGCCAGGGAACCTAAACCGGCCTGAAATCACAACACACTTGTGTTAAGTAACATTGAGCCTGGCATGTATGTATCTCATCTGGGTCATTTTTAAGTAAAACAGAATTATGTCCCATTGATTGAGACGAACACACGCCTCTACAGCCAGGGAACCTAAACCGGCCTGAAATCACAACACACTTGTGTTAAGTAACACACTTGTGTTAAGTAACACACTTGTGTTAAGTAACACACTTGTGTTAAGTAACATTGAGCCTGGCATGTATGTATCTCATCTGGGTCATTTTTAAGTAAAACAGAATTAGCATATTCGGTAGCTGACCATAAGGTCCAAGTTACTTTTAAGGAACCTCAAAGTACTTACCTGACCCATAAGGTTATTACGGCGAGCGTATTCGGTTGCTATGTCCCATTGATTGAGACGAACACACGCCTCTACAGCCAGGGAACCTAAACCGGCCTGAAATCACAACACACTTGTGTTAAGTAACACTGAGCCTGGCATGTATGTATCTCATCTGGGTTATTTTTAAGTAAAACAGAATTTTTGGCATTTCATGTTGTTTAGAAATCGGTGTGATGGTCTCTAGCCACATTAACTTGGCTTGTCCTGAACCACAGTCAACCATTGTGAGGACTTGTGCTTGTTCTTTAAAAGCAGAGAGAACCCTTTGAAGAACTGTCAGCTAGCTAGGAGGCTGGTTAGGGTTAGCTGTTCTTCTCTCTGTTTAGAGTTCCTAAGGGCTCAAAAATTTAAAGGGACAACCCTTTAATTTATGAGTCCTTTTTTTTTAAATTAAACCCTTGTTTATTGTCCTGAACCACAGTCAACCATTGTGAGGACTTGTGCTTGTTCTTTAAAAGCAGAGAGAACCCTTTGAAGAACTGTCAGCTAGCTATGCTGGTGAGGGTTAGCTGTTCTTCTCTCTGTTTAGAGTCCCTAAGGGCTCAAAAATTTAAAGGGACAACCCTTTAATTTATGAGTCCTTTTTTTTTAAATAAACCCTTGTTTGGTCCTGAACCACAGTCAACCATTGTGAGGACTTGTGCTTGTTCTTTAAAAGCAGAGAGAACCCTTTGAAGAACTGTCAGCTAGCTAGGCTGGTTAGGGTTAGCTGTTCTTCTCTCTGTTTAGAGTCCCTGAGGGCTCAAAAATTTAAAGGGACAACCTTTTAATTTATGAGTCCTTTTTTAAAAAATTAAACCCTTGTTTAATTTGAAATTAAATAAATACCTTATCAAATACATAGACTGCCTGTTCACACAGCCCATACTTGACAAATATCTCTCCCATAGGTTTGAGGAGTGGACTACTGTCGGGCAGTTTTCTGGCGCAAGATTCCAGCGCTTCAAAGTCGCCCAGTTCTGTATAGACAGAGATGAGCTTCTCATAGCAGTGACATTTCTCGTAGTACTCCCTCGCCTGAGACCTGTGGGAAGACGGAAGAATTATTTTCATCATTATTCTATTGAAAAAAGAAGGTTTCATAGAGGGAACTGTAACAACAGAGGTCCACACCCAGTTCTGTATAGACAGAGATGAGCTTCTCATAGCAGTGACATTTCTCGTAGTACTCCCTCGCCTGAGACCTGTGGGAAGACGGACAAATTATTTTCATAATTATTCTATTGAAAAAAGGAGGTTTCATAGAGGGAACTGTAACAACAGAGGTCCACAAATAGATCAGTTGCGTTAATAGCTAATATAAATGAAAAGTATAATATAAACGTGCAAACTAGAGATAAAAAGTAAAAAATGAATTCAGATTGTACGAGTTGCGGGAAAAAAAATCAAAATTTCGAATTTCCCGCCAACTATACACGCTTAAAGGCCGACAATGGCCTAGCTCAGCCCAGTACATAAACACACCGTTACCTAAGGATATGATGTTTACCCTGGAGTGAAAATGATTGAAATCTACTTTTGAAATAAATAATTAAACAATGAATAAATAAAATTAGAACACATTTTATTGAGTAACAAACATAAAAAAAAATAAGTCTAAACTTTGGAAAATGAGTGCCTACAAATTTACTACGTAAATATACTTGAGTAATACAATATTTGCAAAGAAATTAAGAGAAAAATTCAATAAATATAATTCGAACAATAAGTGTAGAAATTATTTATTAATCAAATAGGTCTTAAATATTAAATTCAAACGACAAAATGGTTAATTTTCAAATTAAAATTTAGCAAAAAAAATTGCGAGAGGTTTTTTCAAGCTTACCTACCAGACCTGTCTAGCATGAAGGTTGTGAAAAAATGTGCACTTTTTTTTCTTCAGATTTTATTTGATGGTTAGGAAAAATGGGTGCCAATAGGTATAGTTACTAGAATTGTCAGGTAAAATATTATTCACGTGCAGAAGTTGCCAATCTGAATACCACCAAAATAAAATGAATTTACTTTTGTTTATTTTGAACATGAATTTATAATTTAAACGTTCTTTTCTTCGTCTGTAATATTTAATTATAATAAAATAAACTTATCTTCAATTTGTATTGTTGTAATCACTTTGCTGTTCTTATTTCCTTATCTTTTATTTACTTCTCTAGGTACCCTAGCTCTATGGGAACAGTGGTCAGTTTCCCAAAAGGAAAATACACCTAATGGTGGGTCAATGCAACGTGCAATGCAATGAAATTCGTTAGTTTGGACGTGTTTGAGAAAGTTGCAGCAAAGTTTTTTACATTGCAGCAAACGTTTGTGGGTATCCGAGAGGTTGGCGGTTTTCTGGCGAATGTCTTTGATGTTTTTTGAACATTGCAGCAAACGTTTGTGGGTATCCGAGAGGTTGGCGGTTTTCTGGCGAATGTCTTTCATGTGCGTTGCACTAGTTTGGACGTGTTTGCAAATGCAAATGATGTACCTACTATAGGCGATTACTAGTTGAGTATCGGTACAAAAATTCTCAGATACATGAAAAACGTTCGCATTCGTCAGATTTGATTTTACGTGCAACGTGCAATGCAAATGCTTTGCACGTTGCATTGCACAAGTCTGGACCCACACTAAGGTTGTCATTTCGGAAAAGCGTGCAACGTTACGTGCAACGTGCAATGCAAATGCTTTGCACGTTGCATTGCACAAGTCTGGACCCACACTAAGGTTGTCATTTCGGAGGCACACTAAGGTTGTGTGCGTTGCACTAGTTTGGACGTGTTTGCAAAGCATCGTGCAATGCAATGCAAATGATGTACCTACTATAGGCGATTACTAGTTGAGTTAGTTGAGTATCGGTACAAAAATTCTCGGATACATGAAAAACGTTCGCATTCATCAGATTTGATTTTACGTGCAACGTGCAATGCAAATGCTTTGCACGTTGCTTTGCACGTTGCTTTGCACGTTGCTTTGCACGTTGCATTGCACAAGTCTGGACCCACACTAAGGTTGTCATTTCGGAAAAGCCTTTTAGTAGGATGTTATTACTTAACTACTAGAATAACACAGAGGACATACTATGAGTTTGGTATGTAACATATGTTTACACACATTACACCTCCAAGCAAGCAGTGACATTTCTCGTAGTACTCCCTCGCCTGAGACCTGTGGGAAGACGGACGAATTATTTTCATTATTATTCTATTGAAAAAAGGTTTCATAGAGGGAACTGTAACAACAGAGGTCCACTAATAGATCAGTTGCGCTTACTTGGGTGATGTTTCAAAGTCATAGAGGAGGAAAAATAAGGACCAACGGAATTTTTCTTTTTCTTCTACGACTTCTAGATCCCGAGATAAATCGATTTTTCGGAAAAGCCTTTTAGTAGATTGTTATTACTTAACTACTAGAATAACACAGAGGACATAGCATGAGTTTGGTATGTAACATATGTTTACACACATTACACCTCCAAGCGTTGACTAGATTGAGGATGGGTCTGCCTGTTGCAACACACACCACCCAGGCAGTGTTGCAGTTGAAACACCTCTGACTCCTGCCAAACGAAACAGACAATTCTTGATAGCATAAGGTACAAGGCAGTGCAATAGTTGAGTGGAAGAGCTCCTCCGGGGGAATCCTGCTATTTAAAATAATATTTTCTTTTTCTTCTACGACTTCTAGATCCCGAGATAAATCGATTTAAAAAATGCCGGTAAATCGTGAACTTTGACGTAGGCGAAGACGTCACATCAAATGTCCCGAGCAAAGCTCCCTCGCAGGCAACGTATTAATCTGTTTGTGCGCATACGTTTCTGCGCAGTTCTTTCTGCTCCTCCGCTAGCGCACTTGCATAGTGGCGCTACCTAACGGACAAAAAAACAACTGCGTAAAGTCTGACGTCACACATATTTGAACTCCTTTCATTAGAACGGAAAATAAAATTTGAATTTTCGACCTTTTACAGTTATTTTTTCGGAGTTTTGACCTCAGATTTGGATTTCTCCCAACTTTTTACATAGGAATCGACCATTTATTTATAATTTTTACCCATTTGCAACTGCTCCATTGAAGAAAGGAGGACAAGATTTTTTTTTTTAGATTTGACAGAGGGGAACTGTAACTGCCAAGGCCTTATCGTCCAGAAATTGAAGTGAGAAGGAGGACAGGATAGAAGAAAGCCAGCCGTTCCGAGAACGAATTATCCATCAGGATATTTAATAAGTTTACTTGTGGTTGTTGAGTAGGTACTGAAAGTAAGATGGGCCACTTGAAATTGTCACTTTACATTCTGAAACAAGATGGACAGGAATTTAGCTAAGAAGTATAACTTACCATTGACATTTCTCAGCATATTTATCGCCAATATTCTGAAATATAGCGTTAGTGTCAGCATCCGAAGCACCTCTACCTATCTTAAGTAGATTGAGTACTTTCACATAGTCTTCTGTCTTCTCTCGCATTGCAATTGCCAAGTCTCTACAACACACAATAATGGGAGGGAGAAATGTTTTAGGTATGATGAAGGCTTGTCACAAATGTCGTTCGCAGGCTGTCTACTAAAATGACAAATTTGGGTCTCGAGAACGGTAAGAGCTAGAGACTTGAAATTTGGTAAGCAGCCGTCAAATATGACAAGAATACAACACGAAACTTGTGGTGGTCCATTCTTTCCTGTGACATTGTTCACGTGCATACATTAGCTGAAATCGGTGCAACGGTTGGCGGTTTTTTTACCGCTTTTTGGCGGTTTTCGAAGTTACGGTAGAAGAACAACAGGTTTCATTCAATAGGATAGGGAAAGTCGGGTGATGTTCACACCAGATTTTCATACTTACCGTCTATCTGCCTGTAGTTGGTAGTTCTCAGCGGTTTGGAATCTGCCCTGGTGTTGTGCTATGTATGCGTGTTTCATTATATCGTCCGGTAGAGCGCGTAACGATTTGATGAGCTGTAGACCCGCGTAGTCTTGGCAATTGACCAGGGCTTGTTCAGCGTGATTGAGGGAGAGAAGGTCCAGGGATTTGTCAGCGAGTAGTTTCCACAGACGGGGATGAGGGTGGGCTTCGACAAATTGGAATGCTTCGTTCAGTCCCACCTGTGAACAAATGTAATAATGCTTAATAATAGTGCTTATTTATACTGTTCGCATAGGACTGAAAAGTCCCTTTACTCCAGCAGTAGGCTACTACTATTATTGTCTTCTCAAATTATATTGAGGATAAAATTCCATACCTTGGCTGGGATTGAACCCACGCCCTCCTGTTTACCAGGCGAGCGTCTTGACCACTACACCACCGAGGCAGGTAAGATCTTTGACTTACTTTATTTGTCGTACAACTCGCACACTAAAGACTGAGGCTTAGGTGTAGGGGCTAGACAGCCCTAAATGATGGGTTAAGCTTCTACGAATCTCCTTTATTTGTGGTGAACATGTTGTTCCAAAAGATAGTTCCCAAAAAAGAAGAAAATAGACCACTGAGTACCTGAGTTTGTATGCGATTGCTTTTAAAACCATGGTAATGTGATTACTTGCGAAGTAGAATGTCCTGGGTTAGATTTCCAGAGTCGACAAAAAAAATTTGCACTCGTATTTCGATCGCAAACATTTCAACGGGTTACCTTCTGGTGTTCTTGTGTTAACCCAGCACCTAAATGGGAAGTATTGTGCCTCATACTGCCCATCTGATGAACATACTACGGGGTGGGCATGCTACGACACAGACCACACGACTCTTATGTAGCAGTTGTTTATTGTTACGAAATAAAACCGGCGACGAAAGAAAACCACTGTTTGAGGTCTACAGCGACACTGCAATGAACTCTGTACTAGTTTGCTCCCTCATTACACTCACACTGTCGAGTAGTTGCTGGGTATCGCGCAATGCTTTAGCGTGTAGAGTTGTCATGTAGTGAGTAATGTGATGTTCTGATTCTGCCAAGGTGCCCATGTTTTGGTGAGCGGTCAACTGTTGAACCTCGTCCAATAGGACGGTTTTGATTTCCAAGTTCTGAAATAAAAAGAAGAAAAAAAAAAAAAACTCCATTTTTGTTTTCCGTTCCAAGAACGAACCTTATCTGTTTAGAATAAAGTTCACGAACCCATTCTTCTTCTTTTTCTTCGCCTTTACTTAAATGTGTTCAGGGACGTGCTCGGCGTTTTTCGTCAGCCTCTCAATCAGCCCATTCAGCCCTAGGGTGATTGCTTTGAGCTGACATTTGGTTTTGGCTACAGAAATTACAAATGGATACACTTCGCACTCAACCTTTGACATTTCTTTAGCAAAAGAAATTTGGTATCCTCCCTGTTTGAATTCCCCCAGCCAGACTTAAGCTGGTCTACTCCCTGTTTAAGGTCCCCCAGCTAGACCCCAGATAGAAATGTTAAAATAAAGTCTGCCCCCGGGCGGGAATCAAACCCAATACTTACCTCTCCCTGTGATGAGAAGAACTGGACCACATTGGACTGTTTGGTATCACCCTGTAGTTTGGTAGTTCCGGCCACCGCCACTATGGTACCGTCTTCATTCCATTCGCAACACCCTATACGCATATTTACATTGACTACTATCGGCTTGTCATCTGTGTAGCTACGCATGAATTGTATACATCCCGATGTAAATGCTAACACGAGAGGCCTCTGCTGTGACCGTGCTACTGAATCAATATTACCTGAGGGGAAGTACATATAGATATCATTGGAACAGCACATATCAATAAGTGCACTGTGGAATGAAGTAACATTATAATAAGAACACAGAGCGATAATGTTGGGAACTGACTTCACATGGCACTGTGGAATGAGGTGAGGAGCAAAAGACTACTCGATTGTCCTCACGAGGCTGAGTGCACCCCGAGCTCTAAGGACAGAGTCGAAAAAACTTCGACCCAGCCGGGAATCGAAAGCAGGTCCTGCGGCGCGGCATGCAATACAACCATGAGTTTCTTTTGTTTTTTTTTTTTTTTTTTTTAAACTCTGTATTCCCGTATTGTTACCTCTGTTACCCACTCGCCCACGGAGGTCAGTACAATACTCACAGTATTGGTAACAGTATCCCAGAACAAGAGTCCTTGGTTCGACGAAAACACGAGCGTATCACCAAAGTAGGTCCAGAGGTAGTAGGGGTTTTTTTTTTTTTTTTTTTTTTTTTTTTTTTTCAAAAACTCTATATTCCCAAATTGTTACCTCTGTTACCCACTCGCCCACGGAGGTAAGTACAATACTCACAGTATTGTTGACAGTATCCCAAAACAAGAGTCCTTGGTTCGACGAAAACACGAGCGTATCACCAAAGTAGGTCCAGAGGTAGTAGGGACGAATGTTGGCGAAGTAGATGAAGGAATCTATGGAGAGAGCAATGCGCAACGAACCCGGGCCCCAGGCACAGGAGGACAGCTCGGAACCGGGGAGCTTTAGACTCCGGATGTGCTGAAATTCGAGGAAACAAATGATTTTTTGGAGAGAGATAGAGAGAGAGCTTTGGTACTGTGTCAAAAGCCGTGAAATATGATTCCTTTTTTCCAAGGGGTTAAATATATCACTCCCACCTTCTTTTGATTTTTTTGAGAGAGAGAGAGAGAGAGAGAGAGAGAGAGAGAGAGAGAGAGAGAGAGAGCTTAGAGTAATACAGCTTTAGCTTCTGTTAAGTCCCGAGCCTTTGGTACTGTGTCAAAAGCCGTGAAATATGATTCCTTTTTTCCAAGGTGTTAAATATATCACTCCCACCTTCTTTTTCAAAGAGTTTTGATAAGGGGAACTGTAACCGTTAAGGTGTTATCATCCCGAAAGCGAAGAGAGAAGGACAAGATAGGAGAAATCTAACCGTTCCAAGAGGTGTTATCATCCCGAAAGCGAAGAGAGAAGGACAAGATAGGAGAAATCTAACCGTTCCAAGAACGAACCTTATCTGTTTAGAATAAAATTCACGAACCCATTCTTCTTCTTTTTCTTCGCCTTTACTTAAATGTGTTCAGAGACGTGCTCGGCGTTTTTCGTCAGCCTCTCAATCAGCCCTAGGGTGATTGCTTTGGAAATTGAGCTGACATTTGGTTTTGGCTACAGAAATTACAACTGGATACCCTTCGCACTCAACCTTTGACATTTCTTTAGCAAAAGAAATTTGGTATCCTCCCTGTTTGAAGTCCCCCAGCCAGACTTAAGCTGGTCTACTCCCTGTTTAAGGTCCCCCACTTCCCCCAGCTAGACCCCAGTTAGAAATGTTAAAATAAAGTCTGCCCCCGGGCGGGAATCGAACCCAATACTTACCTCTCCCTGTGATGAGAAGAACTGCACCACATTGGACTGTTTGGTGTCACCCTGTAGTTTGGTAGTACCGGCCACCGCCACTATGGTACCATCTTCATTCCATTCGCAACACCCTATACGCATATTTACATTGACTACTATCGGCTTGTCATCTGTGTAGCTCCGCATGATACAGAAATTACAACTGGATACCCTTCGCACTCAACCTTTGACATTTCTTTAGCAAAAGAAATTTGGTATCCTCCCTGTTTAAAGTCCCCCAGCCAGACTTAAGCTGGTCTACTCCCTGTTCAAGGTCCCCCAGCTAGACCCCAGTTAGAAATGTTAAAATAAAGTCTGCCCCCAGGCGGGAACCCAATACTTACCTCTCCCTGTGATGAGAAGAACTGCACCACATTGGACTGTTTGGTATCACCCTGTAGTTTGGTAGTTCCGGCCACCGCCACTATGCTGCCACACGTGATTTTTCCGGAAAAAATCATTGCTCTTTATAGAGGCTCGATTTTGCTGTTTAACCAGGTTTTTGGGTCAAAAATGAAGGGACGATTTTTTTCCTCTTTATCCGAGTCCTCTTTATCCAGGTTCGACTGTATAAGATTCGTTCTTGGAAAGGCTGGTTTTCTTATAATATTCTATCTTTATTCCCTCTTAGATTTCGGGACGATAAGACCTCCGTTGTTACAGTTCCCTCTATCAAACCTCTTGAAAAAAAAATGTACTATGTGCCAGCCTAGTTAGGTTTGGAGGGTTGTGCGTCTGCCTTGTAGGCGCTAGGTCGCGGGTTCGATTCCCGCCCAGGGATGATCTTTATACTAAACATACAGGGTTCGTCCTTGGAACGGCTGGCTTTCTCCTATCCTGTCCTTCTCTCTTCGATTTCGGGAGTATGAGACCTCTGTTGTTGTTACAGTTCCTTCTATCAAATCTCTTTGGAAATAAATAAATAGGCACACAATGGAGCAGTTGCAAATGGGTAAAAATTATAAGTAAATGGTCGATTCCTATGTAAAAAGTTGGGAAAAATCCAAATCTGAGGTCAGAACTCCGAAAAAAATAACTGTAAAAGGTCGAAAATTCAATTTTCATTTTCCATTATAATGAAAGAGTTCAAATATGTGTGACGTCAGACCTTACGCAGTTATTTTTTTCGTCCGTTAGGTCCGTTAGGTAGCGACACTATGCAAGCGCGCTTGCGGAGGAGCAGAAAGAAATGCGCAGAAACGTATGCGCACAAACACATTGTGTTGCCTGCGAGGGAGCTTTGCTCGGGACATTTGATGTGACGTCATCGTGTACGGGAGCGTATACCGTGACGTCAAAGTTCACGATTTACCGGTATTTTTAAAATCGATTTATCTCGGGATCTAGAAGTCGTAGGAGAAAAAGAAAAATTCCCTTGGTCCTCATTTTTCCTGCTCTATGACTTTGAAACATCACCCAAGTAAGCGCAACTGATTTATTATTCTGACTTGATAGATTGAATATTAAGGTACATATATTTTATTATCTCTTCCATTCATCATCATCATTACACTAAAAGATAATTTTAAAAAATAAATTTGAATATCGTATCAGATCACAAAGAAAAATTCACAAAAAACAACCAAAATATGTGTACAGTTTTACATTAGAAATATTTACGAATTAATAAATGAAAATATTAGAGAGAAAATTAAAATCAAAAATAAATAAATTGAAATACAGTAAGCTAATAGGAATCAGTGTTTGAGCATATTTTTTTGCAGCTTGAATCACACAGTATAATGGCCACAAAGTAAACCGATCAAATTGCTAAATCCAAGAGTTAAACTTAATCAGAGTTTAAACTTACTTTGTGACCCCGAGGCCAGCCTAGTTAGCTTAGTAGGTAATGCGCCTTCCTTATAACTTACAACTCTTATAAGAGCTAGGTCGCAGGTTGGATTCCCGCTCGGGGCGAACTCATCCTAAAGAGATAAGGTTCGTTCTCAGAACGACTGGCTTTCTTAGTTGGGGAAGGGAGGGGGGGGGGGTGTGAAAAAATGAGAATATGCCCAAAGGAGGCGCCATGCAAAAAAGTTTGAGAACCACTGGAATAGAGGATTGCAGAGGTGGAGATAGGAGGGAAATACCAACCCCAAATGAATTTGGAACAAAGGCAAAGTGAAAGAAAAAGACTGCCTACCTTGTACAACATCCACACTATGATAAGTCCAGTCTCATCACTAGATGTCAATTTCTCGTACTGCTCATTCCAAATGATGGCTCGCACTTTTCCACTGTGACCTTGTAGGCTTTGGTTCATAGCTAGGTTAACATTAGCGGCGGCAACTTGTCCTGTAGATTCTTTTCCTGGAATAAAATGATCATAATTGTCAGGGAAACTGGAATTTATTACTTAAATTTAAATGATGTAAGTGTCAGTGCCATATCCAGGAATTGGCAAGAGGCAAGAGTGAAAACAGTGATGTACTGGGGGGATGGATATTCGGAGCATGAGCATGTCCTATAGTAAAGGAGAAAAATTGAACATTAAGGGGAGGGGCCTAAGCCCCCTTGCCACCCCCCCCCTAAATACAGCCCTAGATTTTTTTTCTTCTCCAGTGATAGTAAAACAGAGAGGGTTAATTTTATGAAAATAGGAAATATATGTACATGATAATTTTAGAAAGACATTTGATTTTTGCCCGGGGCAAACTTTATCCTAAAAACATAAGGTTCGTTCTAGGAACTCTTGGCTTTCTCCTGTACTGAGTTTTTTCTCTCTTCGATTTCAGAACGATAAGACTTTAATTGGTACAGTTCCCTCTATCAAACCTCTAAAAAGAGACCTTTTTTCATTTGGAAGAAATTAAAGACTTTTTTTCAAAGTTTTTAGTGTTTCATCGTCGTTTGTATCTCGTAGCTTTGAGTCTTTGTCGTAGCATGCCCATCCCGTAGTATGTCCCTCATCAGATGGGCGAATAGAGACACAATACGCATGATAGCAGCGTTACGAACAGCAAAACACCTTGTTGGAGGCCCCAAACAGAATCCCTAATCTAGCGAGTCCAGAGGCCTCAGCAAAAAGAAGACAGGCATTGGCACTGGCGGAAACATAGCTCTAATCAAGGGGACTTATGAGAATTATGCCCTTTCCTAGGAAGACTAAAAAGCATTTAATAAAAATACCCAAGTAATTTGTCCCTACAATTTTTTAACTGTATCACCTATGTCATGCTGAAAAATTTCCCACGAGAAAAACCTCATTCTTCTTCTTTTTCCCACAAGGAAGACCGAAGAACAAATTATTAATGCGCTTCGCTATTTTATTATCTCTTCCATTCATCATCATCATTACACTAAAAGATAATTTTAAAAAATAAATTTGAATATCGTATCAGATCACAAAGGAAAATTCACAAAAAACAACCAAAATATGTGTACAATTTTACATTAGAAATATTTACGAATTAATTAATGAAAATATTAGAGAGAAAATTAAAATCTGTATATGTTAAAAAAAAAAAAAAAAGATTCGTTCTCGGAAAGGCTGGTTTTCTTATAATATTCTATCTTTATTCCCTCTTAGATTTTGGAACGATAAAAAAAAAAGAAAAAAAAAAGTTAGTTGCCAGCCTAGTTAGGTTTGGAGGGTTGTGCGTCTGCCTTGTAGGCGCTAGGTCGCGGGTTCGATTCCCGCCCAGGGACGGTCTTTATACTAAACATAGAGGGACTTTAATTTCCTCCTATAGAAAGAACAGATGTCACCAAGTGAAATTTTTATAATCATAAATATTTTCTTACCTGATAGGAAGCTAGCTTGTCCCGCCACATACGGACACAGGACGAAACTATGCCGCGATGCAATGACAGCATACTGTCCATTCATGTGGACATAGGCCGCGTCCAGAGGTACAAGCCGTGTGTCCACATTAGTGGACAGGCCCGTGCACAGAGACAATTTGGCCTGGTCCGAGTCACGTGATAATACAGCACAGAGGTTAGTAACCTCCAGTTCTGAAATTCCTCCCACACTAACTGCTTGAGCCACTGAGGTTGGTTTGTTTTGTTATTTCATAAAACCTATAAATAGGTACCTAACCTACTTACTTGAATATAAAAAAAAAAATCTCAAAGTTTCAAATTCTTGTTTTGTTATTCCATAAAACCCATAGGTAAAAATAATATATCGAGGTGTTGGGTAAGGTAGGGGGGGTGTGAAAAAATGAGAATATGCCCAAAGGAGGCGCCATGCAAAAAAGTTTGAGAACCACTGGAATAGATGATTGCAGAGGTGGAGATAGGAGGGAAATACCAACACCAAATGAATTTGGAACAAAGGCAAAGTGAAAGAAGAAGACTGGCTACCTTGTACAACATCCACACTATGATAAGTCCAGTCTCATCACTAGATGTCAATTTCTCACATTATAATCGATAATGTTGGGAACTGACTTCACATGGCACTGTGGAATGAAGTAACATTATAATAAGTGCACAGAGACAATTTATAGTACAGCACAGAGGTTATTGTGAGAACACAGAGCGATAATGTTGGGAACTGGTCAATTTCTCGTACTGCTCATTCCAAATGATGGCTCGCACTTTTCCACTGTGACCTTGTAGGCTTTGGTTCATAGCTAGGTTAACATTAGCGGCGGCAACTTGACCTGTAGATTCTTTTCCTGGAATAAAATGATCCTAATTGTCAGGGAAACTGGAATTTATTACTTAAATTTGAATGATGTAAGTGTCAGTGCCATATCCAGGAATTGGCAAGAGGCAAGAGAACAGTGATGTACTGGCGGGATGGACATTCGGAGCATACCCTACAGTAAAGGAGAAAAATTGAACATTAAGGGGAGGGGCCTAAGCCCCCTTGCCACCCCCCTAAATACAGCCCTAGATTTTTTTTCTTCTCCAATGATAAGTAATATATGGTGAGCCTTTTTGTTCATACTTACCTGTGTCTAGTTTCAATACTTTGAGCAGCCCATCGTCCCCGCCCACAGCAATCCAGCCCTGATTCTGATGCCATGCTAAACAGTTCACTTTGGTGTTGTTTGGAATTGCAATCTGAAATACATAATCCAAGAGAATTCAACGAAGGAATGAAGAAGAGATCTTTGTCCGACAGTGTACCAGAGAACAGTTTTAACCATGATGATAATGAGACAAGATGTTATTTCAGTGATTGTCATGTGGGATGAATCGAATGCACACGGATTTAATCAAGTGTTCAAGGTAGGTATTACCTACAGGGGAAATACTAGGAAAGCGTTTCAGTCCATAGAAATAGAAACCTATCCGTAGTTACACAAGTATTTATGACTTACCTTTTTACTGAGATAGATGAACATCTTGGTAGGTTTCAATCAGGAGTTCGAAAAAAATGCAACTAAACCCCTAATTTTTGACGATTGTTAAAAGAAAAGAAAATAAAATGAGTACTGCTCATTCCAAATGATGGCTCGCACTTTTCCACTGTGACCTTGTAGGCTTTGGTTCATAGCTAGGTTAACATTGGCGGCGGCAACTTGTCCTGTGGATTCTTTTCCTGGAATAAAATGATCATAATTGTCACGGAAACTGGAATTTATTATTTCCACTGTGACCTTGTAGGCTTTGGTTCATAGCTAGGTTAACATTAGCGGTGGCAACTTGTCCTGTAGATTCCTTTCCTGGAATAAAATGATCATAATTGTCAGGGAAACTGGAATTTATTACTTAAATTTGAATGATGCAAGTGTCAGTGCCATATCCAGGAATTGGCATGAGGCAAGAGTGAAAACAGTGATGTACTGGAGGGATGGATATTTGGAGCATGCCCTACAGTAAAAGAGAAAAATTGAACATTAGGGGGAGGGGTCTAAGCCCCCTTGCCCCCCCCTCCCTAAATACAGCCCTAGATTTTTTTCTTCTCCAGTGATAATAATATATGGTGAGCCTTTTTGTTCATACTTACCTGTGTCTAGTTTCAATACTTTGAGCAGTCCATCATCCCCACCCACAGCAATCCATCCCTGATTCTGATGCCATGCTAAACAGTTCACTTTGGTGTTGTTCGGAATTGCAATCTGAAATACATAATCCGAGAGAATTCAATGAAGGAATGAAGAAGAGATCTTTGTCCAACAGTGTACCAGAGAATAGTTTTAACCATGATGATAATGAGACAAGATGTTATTTTCAGTGATTGTCATGTGGGATGAACCAAATGCACACAGATTTAATCAAGTGTTCAAGGTAGGTATTACCTACAGGGGAAATACTAGGAAAGCGTTTCAGTCCGTAGAAACCTATCTGTAGTTACACAAGTATTTATAACTTACCTTTTTACTGAGATAGATGAACATCTTGGTAGGTTTCAATCAGGAGTTCGAAAAAAATGCACAAAGGTGGTAACTAAACCCCTAATTTTTGACCATTGTTAAAAGGAAAGAGGAAAATTGGATAATTTACACCTTTTTCACAACTTTTTCTTTTTTTGTCGCAAAAAAAATTGATGAAAATTTGAACTTTTTCAAAAAAGCGCGCTGTTCAATAGTTACCATGGCAACGAGGTAACAAACAAATCTGAGCTTTCCTATTGGCTGAAAATTTTCAAGGTCCTCTGTTCTCCGGCACTGAAAAAGCCGCGTTCACGTGTCATGTTTGAAATGTAATGCGTGTTGCGTTGAATACAAATTTCACGGCTGTCTTTGGTAGTTCAAAAATTCCTAATCAGGGACGATAGCGCATGGAATTAACTCATTCTCTAAGATCACCGAAGTTCAACAACGTTATGCATGGTTGATATCTGGATGGGTGACCAGCTGGACAATCTCAAGCTGGCATTTCCCAGCAGGTAGTGAGGAAGCAGGGAGCTTTCTCAGATCGTGGTCCTTGTCTTTCATGCTTAGGTAAGGTACGCAACCAGTTTGGCCTTCAGTGTAGCGCGTCTCCTTTGTAAGCGTCCTAAACATATATGAAATAAAGAGATGTATATGTTAAAAAAAAAAAAAAAAAATTTCGTTCTCGGAAAGGCCTGGGTTTTCTTATAATATTCTAATCTTTATCCCTCTTAATTTTGGAACGATAACAAAAAAAGCAAAAAAAAAGTTAGTTTGCCCAGCCTAGTTAGGTTTGGAGGGTTGTGCGTCTGGCCTTGTCGGCGCGCTCAGGTCGCGGGTTCGATTCCCGCCCAGGGACGGTCTTTATACTGAAACATAGAGGGACGATCTTTATACACAAGGCATACAGAGGTTCGTCAGAACACGTATGCGAACGGCTGGCCTTTCTCCGCTATCCTCGTTCTTCTCTCTTCGAAATTGTTCGGGAGTATGCCGTTGACGTCAAAGTTCACGATTTACCGGTATTTTTTAAATCGATTTATCTCGGGATCTAGAAGTCGTAGGAGAAAAAGAAAAATTCCGTTGGTCCTCATTTTTCCTGCTCTATGACTTTGAAACATCACCCAAGTAAGCGCAACTGATTTATTATTCTGACTTCATAGATTGAATATTAAGGTACATATATTTTATTATCTCTTCCATTCATCATCATCATTACACTACAAGATAATTTTAAAAAATAAATTTGAATATCGTATCAGATCACAAAGAAAAATTCACAAAAAACAACCAAAATATGTGTACAATTTTACATTAGAAATATTTACGAATTAATGAATGAAAATATTAGAGAGAGAATTAAAATCAAAAATAAATAAATTGAAATACAGTAAGCTAATAGGAATCAGTGTTTGAGCATATTTTTTTGCAGCTTGAATCACACAGTATAATGGCCACAAAGTAAATTACATCAAATTGCTAAATCCAAGAGTTAAACTTAATCAGAGTTTAAACTTACTTTTTGACCCCGAGGCCAGCCTAGTTAGCTTTGTAGGTAATGCGCCTTCCTTATAACTTACAACTCTTATAAGAATTGAAATACAGTAAGCTAATAGGAATCAGTGTTTGAGCATATTTTTTTGCAGCTTGAATCACACAGTATAATGGCCACAAAGTAAACCGATCAAATTGCTAAATCCAAGAGTTAAACTTAATCAGAGTTTAAACTTACTTTGTGACCCCGAGGCCAGCCTAGTTAGCTTAGTAGGTAATGCGCCTTCCTTATAACTTACAACTCTTATAAGAGCTAGGTCGCAGGTTGGATTCCCGCTCGGGGCGAACTCATCCTAAAGAGATAAGGTTCGTTCTCAGAACGACTGGCTTTCTTAGTAGGTAATGCGCCTTTCTTATAACTTATAACATATAACTTTCATAAGAACAAGGTTGCGGGTTGGATTCCCGCTCGGGGTGAAGTTTAAACAGATAAGTTTCGTTCTCAGAACGACTGGCTTTCTAAGAAGGTACCGCGCTTTCCTTATAGCTCTTTTAAGAGCTAGGTCGTGGGTTCGATTCCCGCTCGGGGCAAACTCATCCTAAACAGATAAGGTTCGTTCTCGGAACGGCTGCCTTTCTCCTATTGTGTCCTCCTTCTCTCTTCGATTTTGGGACGATAAGTTGTTACCTATACCTAGTCCCCTCCATTTTTTTTTTACTGTCTATGGCACCAATATGTGAATACCTACTGTGTGACCCAGCTCGAAACCACTCAACATAACACAAAATAACATAAATGCTAAGGAGGTACATACTTTAGAAGTCTATGTAAACATAAAAGCATCATCGTCCTTTACATGAAAGGACATTCAAATGCTAAAGCAAAGTCGGTATTCGAACCTGAGACCTTCGAGTAAGAGTACCATATTTCCCGCATGTGGAATAAAAAGTGAGGTCGATTTTTTGTGGAACAAAAGCCCCATAATGTCGAAATGTAAAAAAAGTGGAAAGTTAAAAAAAAAAAAAAAAAAAAAAAAAAAGCCACTAGCTTGAAAAATATAAATATGGTAATTAGGACGTTTAACTCATTTCCAAGTATAGGTAATTTTACTATTTTAATCATTTAAGTTTTTAATATTCGAGTTTATTTTTATTTTTCTTTCTTTTTTTAAAGCACAACAAAATCTTCAGTCAAAAACATTTTTCGAACCAAGACGATTGCTCAGGTTTCTCGGAAAAATCTGTACCGGACGGGATTCGAACCCACGTCCTCTAGACCCAGGAGGACCACACGTTAATGACAAACATAGGAGTATGAACACTAAACACAGGCAAGCGTAGGTAAAGCAGGAGAGCAGGATTAAATTGAGGCAGAGTTTGTTTATTTATGGCAATTATTCAGAATCCACGACAATGAAAAAGAAAGCTCCTTTTTTGTGTTTAACTAACCTATAATAACAACAACTGGTCAATGCTCATTTATAACAACTCTTTTTTGCAGCAATTTTCCATTGACTTGACTTCTGAACAAGTGCCTTATTTCTTCATGGTTTTAAGTGGCAGGGTTCTCAGTCCACTCGTTCCTGGAACGACTTAAGATTTGATGAGGGTTCTCCTAGCGGTCTTCCACTCAAC
Organism: Diaphorina citri; assembly: GCF_000475195.1. NCBI lineage: Eukaryota > Metazoa > Arthropoda > Insecta > Hemiptera > Psyllidae > Diaphorina > Diaphorina citri. Next base: position 89,257 of record NW_007377859.1, read on the forward strand.
CACTTTAGTCCTGGATCTCCTTGAATTTTTGTTTCCTCCGGGCACTGAAAGGTAGCAGTCTTTCTGTATCGAACTCTGAGCAGGACGCCTGGAATAGAGTAAGAAATAGAGGTGATTTAGATATGGATTATGGAATGGGTATTTTTATCTTTCTATTCAACCCATCACAAGCACAAAGTACTTAGAGCTGAATCCTCATCTAAAACTTTAGCGTGATCGAGGGTTTCTAAGCAAGAATAGCCTGATCCGGCTTACGTCCTTTTGGGGTAAAACAGCTTTTCTAATGCGAAATGGTGTTGGAAGTTAGTCCAAAAATAAGTATTTTGATATCTCCTTCTTCTTCGCCTTTTCCCGTGTACAGACGGGGTGAGTGTTTTTCGTCAGCCTCTCAATCAGCCCTGGGGTGGTTGCTTTGAGCTGACATTTCATTTTGGCTACAAACATTTTATGAGTGGATGCCTTTTGCACTCAACCTTTACTATTTCTTTAGCAAGGGAAATTCCAGACTGATATCCTCCCTATTTAAAGTCCCCCAGCCAGACTAAACTTGTTTACTCCCTGTTTAACGTCCCCCAGCCAGACTAAGCTAATCTACTCCCTGTTTAACGCCCCCCAGCCAGACCAGACTTTTAATAGGGTGATATAAAATCCCCACAAATAGTGTCCAATATTTAGCCCACCTCCCCTGTCACTCACCTCGGCAAACCAGGCCACCTGCAGGAGCTGTCCGGCAGTTGGTCTCTTATCCGCATGTGTGTTGAGTAGTTGTCCTATGAGTTCTCTAGCAGGCACTGATATGTGGCCGCACTGCTCGGGGGGAAAACTGTAATCCGCCACTGAGATATGGGCACGCGTCTCTTCCTCACTCTCGTCTAGGGAATGGAGATACGCCACTGCAAAGATTTTATTTTGTTAGTTTATTTAATTTTATTATAGAATAGAATAGAATAGAATAATTCATTGTATTCATCAATATTTAATTTTATTAAGGCCCGTTTCAGTCTGCTCCCACGGCGTGGGTGGTCATTGCGCTCACCTTTTTTATTTTGTTAGTTTATTTAATTTTATTATAGAATAGAATAGAATAATTAATTGTATTTATCAATATTTAATTTTATTAAGGCCCGTTCCAGTCTGCTCCCACGGCGTGGGTGGTCATTGCGCTCGCCTTGCACGGGGGAGACCCGGGTTCGCTTCCCAGCGGGGTCAAAAAATGTGTATCATGCAAATGATTGATTCCGTGACTGGCTGTTAGGGCCCACTCAGCCTCGTAAGGAAAATGAGTAGCTATGACATATAAATGCGCATAGCCCGGACATTATTTTTGGGCGTCTACAGGGGTTTATACCCACAAATCCTTCTCACAAACACCGAAAGTAAAGTAACTAGGTACAAGATTTTTTCTCATTTGGGTCAAAATAACCAGACTTACCTCAATAGTATATACAGTAGGACTCCCAGACTCCACATATCAGTACTAGGACCAGCAGTGGCAGGGGATGTTAACATTTCCGGTGAAGCAAACTCCAAGTCAGGCAACACCACAGTGGACACACTCACACTCGAGCCCAGGTCTATCAGTTTGAGAACCGCTCCGTTCATTAGAATATTCTCCGGCTGAAAGGATAAAGGAAAACATGTGATTGGACTGCTTAAGCCATGACTTAGAAAAAAACATGACTTTAAATTGGTCACAACTGTATGTTTTGGTTTTGTATCATATAATATATGGTGAGCCTTTTTGTTCATACTTACCTGTGTCTAGTTTCAATACTTTGAGCAGCCCATCGTCCCCGCCCACAGCAATCCATCCCTGATTCTGATGCCATGCTAAACAGTTCACTTTGGTGTTGTTTGGAATTGCAATCTGAAATACATAATCCGAGAGAATTCAATGAAGGAATGAAGAAGAGATCTTTGTCCAACAGTGTACCAGAGAACAGCTTTAACGTACCATGATGATAATGAGACAAGATGTTATTTCAGTGATTGTCATGTGGGATGAACCAAATGTACACAGATTTAATCAAGTGTTCAAGGTAGGTATTAAAATACTAGGAAAGCGTTTCAGTCCGTAGAAACCTATCCGTAGAAGTATTTATGACTAATATGACTTACCTTTTTACTGAGATAGATGAACATCTTGGTAGGTTTCAATCAGGAGTTCGAAAAAACCACTTTAGTCCTGGATCTCCTTGAATTTTTGTTTCCTCCGGGCACTGAAAGGTAGCAGTCTTTCTGTATCGAACTCTGAGCAGGATGCCTGGAATAGAGTAAGACATAGAGGTGATTAAATATGGATTATGGAATGGGTATTTTTATTTTTCTATTCAACCCATCACAAGCACAAAGTACTTAGAGCTTTTATTATGTTAAGGCGGTCTCTTCCTGATCCCTTATGTGCCGCGTCCATTTTAATTTAGGACTATTGCACTGCGTACTTAGAGCTGAATCCTCGTCTAAAGCTTTAGCGTGATTGGAGTTTCTAAGCAAGAATAGCCTGATCCGGCTTACGCCCTTTTGGGGTAAAACAGCTTTTCTCATGCCAAATGGTGTTGGAAGTTAGTCCAATAATAATTATTTTGATATCTCCTTCTTCTTCGCCTTTTCCCGTGTTCAGACGGGGTCAGCGTTTTTGTCAGCCTCTCAATCAGCCCTGGGGTGGTTTTGCTTTGGGCTGACATTTGATTTGGCTACAAACATTTTACGAGTGGATGCCCTTAGCACTCAACCTTTACTATTTCTTAACCAAGGGAAATTCCAGGCTGGTATCCTCCCAGTTTAAAGTCCCCAGCCAGACTAAGCTTGTTTACTTCCTGTTTAACTTCCCCCAGCCAGACTAAGCTAATCTACTCCCTGTTTAACGTCCCCCAGTCAGACCAGACTTTTAATAGGGTGATATAATTTATTTTTATTTTATTTTTTTATTTGAATGGGTATTTTTATCTTTCTATTCAACCCATCACAAGCACAAAGTACTTAGAGCTGAATCCTCATCTAAAACTTTAGCGTGATCGAGGGTTTCTAAGCAAGAATAGCCTGATCCGGCTTACGTCCTTTTGGGGTAAAACAGCTTTTCTAATGCGAAATGGTGTTGGAAGTTAGTCCAAAAATAAGTATTTTGATATCTCCTTCTTCTTCGCCTTTTCCCGTGTACAGACGGGGTGAGTGTTTTTCGTCAGCCTCTCAATCAGCCCTGGGGTGGTTGCTTTGAGCTGACATTTCATTTTGGCTACAAACATTTTATGAGTGGATGCCTTTTGCACTCAACCTTTACTATTTCTTTAGCAAGGGAAATTCCAGACTGATATCCTCCCTATTTAAAGTCCCCCAGCCAGACTAAACTTGTTTACTCCCTGTTTAACGTCCCCCAGCCAGACTAAGCTAATCTACTCCCTGTTTAACGCCCCCCAGCCAGACCAGACTTTTAATAGGGTGATATAAAATCCCCACAAATAGTGTCCAATATTTAGCCCACCTCCCCTGTCACTCACCTCGGCAAACCAGGCCACCTGCAGGAGCTGTCCGGCAGTTGGTCTCTTATCCGCATGTGTGTTGAGTAGTTGTCCTATGAGTTCTCTAGCAGGCACTGATATGTGGCCGCACTGCTCGGGGGGAAAACTGTAATCCGCCACTGAGATATGGGCACGCGTCTCTTCCTCACTCTCGTCTAGGAATGGAGATACGCCACTGCAAAGATTTTTATTTTGTTAGTTTATTTAATTTTATTATAGAATAGAATAATTAATTGTATTTATCAATATTTAATTTTATTAAGGCCCATTCCAGTCTGCTCCCACGGCGTGGGTGGTCACTGCGCTCACATTGCACGGGGTGACCCGGGTTGGCTTCCCATCGGGGTCAAAGTGTATCATGCAAATGATTGATTCCGTGACTGGCTGTTAGGGCCCACTCAGCCTCGTAAGGAAAATGAGTAGCTATGACATATAAATGCGCATAGCCCGGACATTATTTTTGGGCGTCTACAGGGGTTTATACCCACAAATCCTTCTCACAAACACCGAAAGTAAAGTAACTAGGTACAAGATTTTTTCTCATTTGGGTCAAAATAACCAGACTTACCTCAGTAGTATATACAGTAGGACACCCAGACTCCACATATCAGTACTAGGACCAGCAGTGGCGGGGGACGTTAACATTTCCGGTGAAGCAAACTCCAAGTCAGGCAACACCACAGTGGACACACTCACACTCGAACCCAGGTCTATCAGTTTGAGAACCGCTCCGTTCATTAGAATATTCTCCGGCTGAAGGGATAAAGGAAAACAGGTGAATGGACTGCTTAAGCCATGACTTAGAAAAAATATGACTTTAAGTTGGCCACAACTGTATGTTTTGTATCATTGGCCAATTGATTAAAATGAAAGTTAAACTTCCTTTTTCGGCGCAAACGACATGCACAAAACATTGTTAAAGCGCCTAATAGGAAAAAAAAACTTCCTTTTTTGCCAGCCTAGTTAGCTTGGTTGGTAGCGCGTCTGCCTTGTAAGCGCTAGGCCGCGGGTTAGATTTCCGTCCGGGGCGGATTTTATCCTGAAGGGATAAGGTTCGTTCTCGGAACAGCTTGCTTTATCCTATCCTGTCTTCTTTCTCTATTTGATTTTGGGACGATAAGACCTTAGCAGTTACAGTTCCCTCTATAATAATTGATTAAAGGGGACAAGCTTAGTGCTAACGCGCTTGCTTTCCATGCAGAAAATCTAGAATATCCCCTCCCATGGACCAAACACCTACATAATACTAAGTATGTCTTGTTATTGGCTTACCCTAATGTCCTTATGTGCTATTTGCTGACTATGCAGACAGTGTAGAGCGGAGTGTAGCTGTCGTATTATACAACAGATGTAGGACTCTGTGATGGTACTCTGCCGACAGAGGTGCTGGATAAGAGATTCACCGTGAACTCTGTGAAATATCGATGTTATTCAACATTAGACTGATTAATTTATTCATCGAGATCGAGATCGATTAATTTATTTATTCATCGAGACCGAGAGTTTCACCATCGATTCCAATGTCCTTATGTGCTATTTGCTGACTATGCAGACAGTGTAGAGCGGAGTGTAGCTGTCGTATTATACAACAGATGTAGGACTCTGTGGTGGTACTCTGCCGACAGAGGTGCTGGATAAGAGATTCACCATGTACTCTGTGAAATATCGAAGTTATTCAACATTAGGCTGATTAATTTATTCATCGAGATCGATTAATTTATTCATCGAGATCGATTAATTTATTCATCGAGATCGATTAATTTATTCATCGAGATCGATTACTTTATTCATCGAGATCGATTAATTTATTCATCGAGATCGATCAATTTATTTATTCATCGAGACCGAGAGTTTCACCATCGATTCTGGACTGCGTCAATTTAATAATAAAACAAAGAAACAATCAATAAGCATCATGTTATGTATCACCAAACTGGCATACCAGGTCTACAGTTGCAGGTTGACATATCATAGACTTGAGACTTCTGCGCAACCAAAGGACCTTGTAAGCGCTAATGAGAGCGTTCGATTCCCGCCCGGGGCAAATTAAACATAAACAGTTAAGGTTCGTTCTCAAAACGACTGGCTTTCTCCTACACTATCATCTTCCTCTCTTCGATTTGGGAACGATATGATTATGCATTTTATTAAAAAAAAAAAATCGCAAATTTCAAAGCATATTTTGGGGTTTTTTTGTGTTACATAAAATCCCAAGTCTAGTAATTAGGTACTCACAGTTGCATGACAATAGTATCAGTGCCGGGTACAGGGGCGTTTTCAAACAGAGCCAGTGCCGTAGGAATGTGTGCATGCATGAGTGTAGATAGGAGGTTGTACTCTGCTCTGGTGATCTGCTGGGGTTGTCGCTCCCGTGGTATCTGTTTGAGGGCTACCAGCTGGCCTGTCCCGCGATCCCGCGCCTTGCGGACTGTACAGAACCTGCCGTTACCTGAAAGAAACAGTAGGAATGAAGTTATTAATACAGAACCTGCCGTTACCTGGTAGCGCTTCTGTCTTGTAAGCGCTAGGGTTCGCATATTTTTCTTCCTTATGTAGTGATCAAGACGCTCGCCCGGTTAAGCTACTCAGTTCAAAGCTACTCGCTACTCACCTAATCTCTCCAGCTCCTCATATCGGTGCTCAAACTGTTCTTGCTGCCATCGGGTCTCAAACGGGACGGTATAGAGAACCTTGTACTCGTTGTTAATACAGAATGTATACGTGTGTCCTGGAGCTAGATCATCCACCTATACACATAGGGTGACATAGGAACAGAGAGGGTTAATTTTATGAAAATAGGAAATATATGTACATGATAATTTTAGAAAGACATTTGATTTTTGCCCGGGGCAAACTTTACCCTTAAAACATAAGGTTCGTTCTAGGAACTCTTGGCTTTCTCCTGTACTGACTTTCTTCTCTCTTCGATTTCAGGACGATAAGACTTCAATTGGTACAGTTCCCTCTATCAAACCTCTAAAAAAGACCTTTTTTTTCATTTGGAAGAAATTAAAGACTTTTTTTCAAAGTTTTTTTTTATTTGTATTTATTTTTTCAAAGTTTTTAGTGTTTCATCGTCGTTTGTATCTCGTAGCTTTGAGTCTTTGTCATAGCATGCCCATCCCGAAGTATGTCCCTCATCAGATGGGCGAATAGAGACACAATACTTCCCATTTAGGTGCCGCATAATATTTTTCTTCATCTCCTGGACAAACTCCTTTATACTACAAAGTCTTATACTGGATCGAGTTTTCCCTTCTTTTCCCATTTTTTTTTCTTTTTTTTTGACGGTGTAAGAATCGAACCCAAACCCTTTTCATCCAAACCACTTACCTGTATGGTACCATTGTGCGGACTAATCATCCATCACACACCACTCTTATGATCACACAGTCTTATACTGGACAGGTTCTCTGTAAGAAGGGCCACTTACCTGTATGGTACCATTGTGTGAACAAGGTTGCGGGTTGGATTCCCGCTCGGGGTGAAGTTTAAACAGATAAGTTTCGTTCTCAGAACGACTGGCTTTCTAAGAAGGTAGCGCGCTTTCCTTATAGCTCTTTTAAGAGCTAGGTCGTGGGTTGGATTCCCGCTCGGGGTGAACTTTAAACAGATAAGGTTCGTTCTCAGAACGGCTGCCTTTCTCCTATTGTGTCCTCCTTCTCTCTTCGATTTTGGGGCGATGAGTTGTTACCTATACCTAGTCCCCTCCATTTTTTTTTTTTTTTTACTGCCTATGGCACCAATATGTGAATACCTACTGTGTGATCCAGTTTGAAACCACTCAACATAACACAAAGTAACATAAATGCTAAGGAGGTACATACTTTAGAAGTCTATGTAAACATAAAAGCATCATTGTCCTTTACATAAAAAAAGGACATTCAAATGCTAAAGCAAAGTCGGTATTCGAACCCGAGACCTTCAGGGTAGGAGTACCATATTTTCCGCATGTGGAATCAAAAGTGAGAAGGTTGAGTTAGAAAGACATTTGATTTTTGCCCGGGGCAAACTTTACCCTTAAAACATAAGGTTCGTTCTAGGAACTCTTGGCTTTCTCCTGTACTGAGTTTCTTCTCTCTTCGATTTCAGGACGATAAGACTTCAATTGGTACAGTTCCCTCTATCAAACCTCTAAAAAAAGACCTTGTTTTCATTTGGAAGAAATTAAAGACTTTTTTTTTCAAAGTTTTTAGTGTTTCATCGTCGTTTGTATCTCGTAGCTTTGAGTCTTTGTCATAGCATGCCCATCCTGTAGTATGTCCCTCATCAGATGGGTGAATAGAGACACAATACATTTCCCATTTAGGTGCCGCATAATATTTTTCTTCATTTCCTGGACAATTACCTGTATGGTACCATTGTGCGGACTAATCACCCATCACACACCACTCTCATGATCACACAGTCTTATACTGGACAAGTTCTCTGTAAGAAGGACCACTTACCTGTATGGTACCATTGTGCGGACTAATCACCCATCACACACGTCTCTGTAAGAAGGGCCAATTACCTGTATGGTACCATTGTGCGGACTAATCACCCATCGCGCATCTGACCACACACCACTCTCATGATCACACAGTCTTATACTGGACAGGTTCTCTGTAAGAAGGGCCAATTCGACACTGGATTCGGACAGGGGGTGTACATTGATGACGGGTTGTGTGGCCGGGTTGAAATCTAACGGACTGGATGGCATGGGAGGGCGGGGGAGGGTTTTCTGAAAGGGAAAGACGGGCAGATCAAGAGGGGTTGCCTAGTGGGGGATTTCTGGTGAATGAGAGATGAGTGTTGTCGTCTTTTCTCCTCAAATGGATGCTTTTGACGGACTTAACGAATCGAGTTTCACGATCTAACGGACTGGATGGCATGGGGGGGCGGGGGAGGGTTTTCTGAAAGGGAGAGACGGGCAGGTCAAGAAGGGTTGCCTAGTGGGGGATTTGTGGTGAATGAGAGATGAGTGTTGTCGTCTTTTCTCCTCAAATGGATGCTTTTGACGGACTTAACGAATCGAGTTTCATGTGCCACTGGATGGCATGGGGGGGCGGGGGAGGGTTTTCTGAAAGGGAGAGACGGGCAGGTCAAGAGGGGTTGCCTAGTGGGGGATTTGTGGTGAATGAGAGATGAGTGTTGTCGTATTTTCTCCTCAAATTGATGCTTTTGACGGACTGAACGTATCGAGTTTCATGTACCATAATATATTTTGGAGGTTAGAAGGCATTACTAACTCCTATGTTTCCTAGAGCAGAGGCCATTACTAAATGTTTGCTCTCTAAAGCACACATGCGATCACGACAACACTGGTCTCAAATTCTCAATGTGCAGAGTTACAAAATTAAATGAAAAAATATAGTACCTAAATCGTGCACAAAACATTAGTAAAATCAACTAAGTAAAAAAGCATGCGGTCAGCCAATTTAACTATGACTCTGGTATTTTGCAAGCAAACCCTTAAAATAAATTTATTATTATTTTATTGGAACCCTTTTATCTAGACAAAAATAAATTAGCCAGGGAAAGGGGGAGTTTACTTCTCTTATCTGATCTTGGATAGTTGCCAAAAAGGCAATCGACTAATCATTTACATCGTGCCTGAATTAAATATTCTTAAATCATCAGAGTAGGTCTGAGATATTGGGCCTGAACCCCGAACAAAAAGAGAATATCAAGCTGTGTCCACACAGAGTCGACGGCTGTCGCGTCGATCGATGTCGACTGAAACCCAAAAAGGCAATCGACTAATCAACTAATCATTTACATCGTGCCTGAATTAAATATTCTTAAATCATCAGAGTAGGTCTGAGATATTGGGCCAGAACCCCCAACAAAAAGGGAATATCAAGCTGTGTCCACACAGAGTCGATCGCCGTCGCGTCGATCGATGTCGACTGAAACGGTCCACACTGCCTCGACAACATAGATTCACCTCGTCGATCGACAGTCGTCGACTAAGTGTGGACACAGCTGTACAGGTTTTCATTAGGGTAGATTTTAGCTAAATTTTCATTTAATTATTCTTTTAACTGACGAGGCGTGAAATCTATTAAAAATTTGATTAGTAAAAGATTAACAGTGCGAAAGAGAAGAGAAAGATTTGAAAGACAGTGAGATAAGAAGAAGAGGTATTTACCTCGGATTATTATTTACTTACCAGGTTTTAAGTATTCTACACTGAAAAATAGAGAAACTATTGATGACAGATCAAACTGAAGTTATGTTAATAAAGACACCATTGGTAAAATCACAGGAAACACGATGAGTCAATTCGGATTGACAGATCAAACTGAAGTTATGTTAATAAAGACACCATTGGTAAAATCACAGGAGACACGATGAGTAAATTCGGATTTTTTTTCTGTCATTTTCCCGTTTTTACTGGCGTGGTCTTAGATAAATTTGCATGAAAGAAGTTGAAGCATACATACATATTTACGTATGCTTCAACATATTTTCTTCACCTATCTGGCCAAAGTATGCTAGCAGAAAGCTAATACCTCCAGCTTTTTAGAATCCAATTGTTGGAATAGCTATGTATTTGAGGTCTTAGAATTCGGATTTTTTTTTTCTGTCGTTTTCCCGTTTTTACTGACGTGGTCTTAGATAAATTTGCACGAAAGAAGTTGAAGCATACATATTTACATATGCTTCAACATATTTTCTTCACCTATCTGGCCAAAGTATGCTAGCAGAAAGCTAATACCTCCAGTTTTTTAGAATCCAATTGTTGGAATAGCTATGTATTTGAGGTCTTAAGAGCATAGGACTAGCGGAAATTATACAGCTAGCAGCGCACCGCAGCCTAAATAAATAACATACATGCAAGCTATAAATGAGAATAGTAGAATATGTTAAGTCCTTTTATAACCATTTGAGAAGATTCCCGATTTGCGACTAGCGGAAATTATACAGCTAGCAGCGCACCGCAGCCTAAATAAATAACATACATGCAAGCTATAAATGAGAATAGTAGAATATGTCAAGTCCTTTTATAACCATTTGAGAAGATTCCCGATTTGTCGAGTTGAATACATCGAGAGGGTACTCAAAGTACTCATCTCTTGAAAGGAGTATCGATCGATATACCGTACGAATTATCGATCCATTAAACCAAGTTATAAAAGCACTCGACATATTAATATGTTTCATTTTGACAAGTAGGTTAAATAAAAATAAAGAATAGAAGATGGAAAAGAGCTAACCTTAAATTTAACGCTAATATCACAATATGAAATTTGTCAAAATAAAATATTATAGAGAAATAATAATTATACAAGTCAAACTTTTTCGCTTATGTGGGACAGGTTGTGTGAGAGATATGGAAGAATTGATGAACATGATAGCAGCGTTACGAACAGCAAAACACCTTGTTGGAGGCCCCAAACAGAATCCCTAATCTAGCGAGTGTAGAGGCCTCAGCAAATAGAAGACAGGCATTGACAGTGGCGGAAACATAGCTCTAATCCCTGCGGGAAATCTCCCACGAGAAAACATAGCGGAACATGATAGCAGCGTTACGAACAGCAAAACACCTTGTTGGAGGCCCCAAACAGAATCCCTAATCTAGCGAGTCCAGAGGCCTCAGCAAACAGAAGACAGGCATTGACAGTGGCGGAAACATAGCTCTAATCCCTGCGGGAAATTTCCCACGAGAAAACATAGCGGAAACCTGCCTCGGTGGTGTAGTGGTCAAGGCGCTCGCCTGGTAAACAGGAGGGCAAATTCTCTTCTTTTTCCCACAATGAAGACCGAAGAACAAATTATTAATGCGCTCCGCCCATGGGTTCCCACGAAATAACAGACCAAAGAAGAGAATTTGCCCAGAGTACTAATCAAGGGGGGAGGAGTTTCGAACGTCAAAATCCCACCCCAAAATGTTTAACGAGTACAAAACTCGACCTCCTCTAAGATCCCAAATTCGTCCCTCATAATATTAAAATTTCCCCTAAAAAACAGACCAAAGAAGAGAATTTTCCCACAGGACTAATGCCACCCCAAAAAGTGTCCCATGGGTTCCCACGAAATAACAGACCAAAGAAGAGAATTTGCCCCGAGTACTAATCAAGAGGGAGGAGTTTCGAACGTCAAAATCCCGCCCCAAAATGTTTAACGAGTACAAAACTCGACCTCCTCTAAGATCCCAAATTCGTTCCTCATAATATTAAAATTTCCCCTAAAAAAAAAACAGACCAAAGAAGAGAATTTTTCCCACAGGACTAATGCCGCCCGAAAAAAGTGTCAATGAGCACAAAACTCGACGCCCTATCCTCCTCCTATCGTTCTTACCGAATGAGCGGGGGGCGGGGGGAGAGGGGTCTCCCACCATTTTCTCCCCTCCCCTCCTTCCCCTCTCGCGGGGGGCGTGTCACTGGCCGAGCGCCTCATTGGTCCGGAGCCTGAGTGGGAGGAGCCTAAGTGCAAGGGCATGGTGTAGTGGTGTGGGTGGGGGTGACTAAAACCAGAGGCGAAGGGGGAGGGGGGCGATTAATGATTTTGGCGTGCGAGGGAGGGGGTGGAGGCGAAATGAAGAAAAAACATGGTTTACCTAGGGATGGTTTTACAAAAGGCGGGTATTTCGACATTTGCATTTTTTCATTTATTTTCAGCAATGGAGGAGTATTTTCAGATATTTTAAAAAAAGCTGTACCTACGTACTTTGATTAATAAATTAATGATATGAATAATTAGGAAATAAATAACTAAATAAAATAAAATCGGAATCAGGAATTTGTCGAAATACTGGCTAAGTGTAAATCAGCCTTGAAAAAATGTCTTGGAAGAAAAATATAAATAAAATGGCAAAAGGGGTGAGAATAAAAGAAAATACAATAAAAATTGTGTGTATGTTTGCATATTTTGCTGAAATTTTGCTTGAAACAATATGATCTATTCGTATCGGCGCGAAAGACATACTGTCCATAAGTGCTAAAGCGCCTCATAGAAAGACAAAGAAAAGTTCAATTTCAGCAAAACAAAACATACAAAAGATTGTAAAAACTTACAGACCAACAAATCAGAGACAGCATTAAATGGTTTCATGGTAGTACATTTTGATCATGGCTTTAATATTTACAACAGAGGGGGGAGAGAAATCTTAAAATATATAAATAATTTGGTAAGTTTAGAGGGTAATGGGGTTTTAGAAATTGAAATTGCAGAACAGTACATATTAGTACATATTGAAGTAGAGTAGTACATTGGTTGTTTTTGTAAAATCCTCCCAATAATATTCATTTCAGAGTATTCAGTGAAAACCAAATCCTTGGGTGTATTTTTCTTTCGGAAACTCAGACGATCTCTTCTGAGACTTATTTCCCCATTTTTAAAGGAAAATACGGGAATTAGTTCAACCATTAGGTGGCGTGGTAGCGCCTGTACTAAATTTTTGAAAATCCAAGATGGTGCGTTCCCGACCATCGAAGGTCTAGTGTTCAGTTTTCCGAAAGGAAAATAAACCCTTCTAGAATAAAAAAAAATCAATTTTCAAATATAATAATGAACGTCTTTTGCAGTAAAATGGAGGATTTCTTTCGCTAATGGCAAAAGGGGTGAGAATATAAGAAAATACAATAAAAATTGTGTGTATGTTTGCATATTTTGCTGAAATTTTGCTTGAAACAATATGTATAATCTATTCGTATCGGCGCGAAAGACCTACTGTCCATAAGTGCTAAAGCGCCTCATAGAAAGACAAAGAAAAGTTCAATTTCAGCAAAACATACAAAAGATTGTAAAAACTTACAGACCAACAAATCAGAGACAGCATTAAATGGTTTCATGGTAGTACATTTTGATCATGGCTTTAATATTTACAACAGAGGGGGGAGAGAAATCTTAAAATATATAAATAATTTGGTAAGTTTAGAGGGTAATGGGGTTTTAGAAATTGAAATTGCAGAATAGTACATATTCAAGTAGAGTAGTACATTGGTTGTTTTTGTAAAATCCTCCCAATAATATTCATTTCAGAGTATTCAATGGAAACCAAATCTTTGGGTGTATTTTTCTTTCGGAAACTCAGACGATAGACTCCTTTCCCCATTTTTAAAGGAAAATACGGGAATTAGTTCAACCATTAGGTGGCGTGGTAGCGCCTGTACTAAATTTTTGAAAATCCAAGATGGCGCGTTCCCAACCATCGAAGATCTAGTGTTCAGTTTTCCGAAAGGAAAATAAACCCTTCTAGAATAAAAAAAAAATCAATTTTCAAATATAATAATGAACGTCTTTTGCAGTAAAATGGAGGATTTCTTTCGCTGGTGATTTTATGATTTATATTTAGGGCATAGAAATTCGTTCACAAGCAAAGAAATAACGTATAAGGTTGATAAATGCTTAAAAATATACGTAAGTACAATCAAGAATAAAATTAGGTAGGTACGATTCTATTTTAATTTTAGAATTTCGAATATAAAAATCAGGATTCTTCACAACCTAGGGGGATCGCTTACACATATTCAAGTAGAGTAGTACATTGGTTGTTTTTGTAAAATCCTCCCAATAATATTCATTTCAGAGTATTCAGTGAAAACCAAATCCTCGGGTGTATTTTTCTTTCGGATACTCAGACGATCTCTTCTGAGACTTATTTTAAATTTATTTAAAATAAGTCTCATTTATAAGGGAAAATACGGGAATTAGTTCAACCATTAGGTGGCGTGGTAGCGCCTGTACTAAATTTTTGAAAATCCAAGATGGCGCGTTCCCAACCATCGAAGGTCTAGTGTTCAGTTTTCCGAAAGGAAAATAAACCCTTCTAGAATAAAAAAAAAATCAATTTTCAAATATAATAATGAACGTCTTTTGCAGTAAAATGGAGGATTTCTTTCGCTGGTGATTTTATGATTTATATTTAGGGCATAGAAATTCGTTCACAAGCAAAGAAATAACGTATAAGGTTGATAAATGCTTAAAAATATACGTAAGTACAATCAAAAGTAAAATTAGGTAGGTACGATTCTATTTTAATTTTAGAATTTCGAATATAAAAAAATCAGGATTCTTCACAACCTAGGGGGATCGCTTACTCTAAGGGTTAGGTGGTAGAAAACGCCTCCGGCGTTAACCTCGCCTAGTGGTTACCTTCCACTCAAGAGTCTATTATTATTATTACAAGGCAGACGCACTACCAACTAAGCTAACTAGGCTGGCTAAGAAGCCCTTTTAATTTTCAGATAACCATTGAAAATACATAAGGAGCCCGTGGTAGAAAGTGTTGTGGCAGCATTTCTCCCAGAAAGTGACAAAAATCGCTCGCATCTCTAAATCTCTATCAAAAAATCGCTCCTGGGGAAAAATAAAAATTCTTTTTCGGAATTTACACACAAAAATCGAAAATTTCACCGTAAAAATGCACAGGTGCCGGGCAGAGCTTTAGTGTACATAGAAACTTTAAACATTACATTACGGCACAAAAAATCGCTCGCATCTCTAAATCTCTATCAAAAAATCGCTCCTGGGGAAAAATAAAAATTCTTTTTCGGAATTTACACACAAAAGTCGAAAATTTCACGTTAAAAATGCACAGGTGCCGGGCAGAGCTTTAGTGTACATAGAAACTTTAAACAATACATTACGGCGCGGGGTGCATTTTTTTAAGGTTCGTTCTCGGAACGGGGTTGTAAGCTCTGTGAGCTTTTGCATTTTAAAAATTTCCGATAACCATAAATAAAATCCGCCCCGGGCGGGAATCGAACCCGCGGCCTAGCGCTTACAAGGCAGACGCACTACCAACTAAGCTAACTAGGCTGGCCATAGAAACTTTAAACATTACATTACGGTGCGGGGTGCATGTCCTTTTTTCAAGGTTCGTTCTCGTTCTTTGAATTTTTTTAAATAGCCAATAACCATAAACGAGCGTGAACAACTGAACAACCCTTCTTTAAAGTTCAACAACATGATGTTAATAAAGCACGTGCATGTCCTTTTTTCAAGGTTCGTTCTCGTTCTTTGAATTTTTTTAAATAGCCAATAACCATAAACGAGCGTGAACAACTGAACAAACGTTCTTTAAAGTTCAACAACATGATGTTAATAAAGCATTTTTTTTTTCTTCAAGGCATACAGCTACAGCTCTGACCGACACCAAACCAAGGTCCAAATCAGCAAAATACAAAATAACTCTTCAACAAAATAAACAAAATTTAGGGGATCCAATCGTAAATACAAAATTAAATATAAAATAAAATGCTAATTTTCCGTCGTTCATGATCACTAGTTTCACAACATAAAATACCTACAGGGTACTTTCACTGTATACCGTGTGTACAATAAAAACCTACACAACCGCGAATTTTATAAACTGGAGGAAAATCAATGAGGTAACATATTATGAAAAGCAAGGGAATTGTTTTCTTCTAAAAAATGCAAAATTAGCGGGGAATTTTTTTCGAGTAGAAAAAACGAGGTATCCAATCATAACATTTACATCATAGTTCGTTTAAGACCGACCACTCAAGATCAGACTGTCTGACAGACCTTTTAGGTTATACGACCTTATAGGTCTGTCAGACCGCCGTGCGTCACGCGAGAACGTGTGTGGCGAAAAAAGCTTCTGACTTCTAGATCTCTCAGACGGTCTGAAGTCTGATGTCGGAGGCTTTTCCAGACACAAGTTCCAACGGTATGACCTACGTCGGAAGGACCTAGCTGCAAGATCAGACTGTCTGACAGACCTTTTAGGTTATACGACCTTATAGGTCTGTCAGACCGCCGTGCGTCACGCGAGAACGTGTGTGGTGGAAAACGCTTCTGACTTCTAGATCTCTCAGACGGTCTGAAGTCTGATGTCGGAAGCTTTTCCAGACACAAGTTTCAAACGGTCTGACCTTCGTCGGAAGGACCTAGCTGTGTAGCTTGTAAGCGCTGGGTCGGAGGTTCAATTCCCGCCCCTGGGTGGATTTTATCCTAAACAGATGAAGTTCGTTCTAGGAACGGCTGGCTGTCTCCTATACTGTCTTCCTTCTCTCCTCGCTTTCGGCATAATAATACCTCAGCAGTTACAGTTACCTCTATCAAACCTTAAAAATAAAAACTTGTTAAATTTTGGGCTGGATAGAGTTCCGTAGAAGTAGCGGAACTTATTGAGTACTGACCCACCCGTTTCGGTGTTCTTTCTTACCTCAAAATAGTTGTCAATATGTTCGGATACAATGTGTTCAGATACGGGTTTGTTCTGACAGTACACCACATACATAGATAGCTTTCTCTCATATCGTTTGAACAGGGGACCAATCTCTTCAGGATGTTCTATACACCTCTCTAGGGCTTTCAGGAAAATACTGCGGGGAGAAAAGGAGGGAGAGAGAGATGAGTTAGTTGAATCAAGATTTGAGGGCACGCCCAGTGGTAACGAGGTTGCTTGCCATGTGGAAGGTGCCGGTTTCGATCAAACCATCATCAAAGAAAATGGCACTATTTCGATGGCCAATTTTTAAACAGGTTACTTTCTTACTTCTCTAGGAGAGTCAATCTGTCAAGTAGCAACATATTAATATAGGAAGAAGAACAACGTCTTCACTTGACTAGTAACTTTGGAAACTGTAGGTAATTTTATTTCTACAAGAGATAAAAAAACAAAGTTACTAGTCAAGTGAAGACGTTGTTCTTTTTCCTATATTAATAGGTTACTTTCTGGTGTTCTCGTGTTGACCCATCACCTAAATGGGAAGTATTGTGTCTCATATCGCCCATCTGATGAGAGGCATACTAAGGGACGGGGATGCTACGACACAGAAATAAAAACGGCGGTGAAACACTCCATCTGGACAATCGGGTGCCTTTTCCCAGAGGCCGCCCCGAGACCCGCCGGAACCGGCAGGGGTTAACTCCTCCGGAACTTTCTCCTCGACACTCATTTTGTTCACCTGACGGAAGAATTGAAATTAGTATTTTAAATTGAGAATTTTTTTTTTTTATATTTACACTCCAAGCTAACTTTCACCCAAAGTATTGGGATGCACGAGGGATAATGACCTAACAGTCAACTCCGAGCATTTGAAAACACCGATCTTAACCTAAAGTTTCGTGTTGCATCAGGCGGTGAAACACTCCATCTGGACAATCGGGTGCCTTTTCCTGACCCACATTAAAAAAGAGAGCAAGATTTTTCTTTGAATAACCAAATGTTAAAACCCTGTGAATCAAGAACAAGTTAATCGAACTGGTAGCTATTCTAATAATAGAATCAAAGACTCACTCTCTATGCCATTCATAGATGGCTTCTATATAGAGGAGAATAAACGATTATATTGCAAACTAGATCACCTGTAGTTCTTTACCACGACTATTACTACTAGAATTAGAAGCTACAGAGGTCTCTGTACAATACAGAGGTCCACGCATGAGTAACTTGCCTTGCGCCGTGATTTTACCCTGCAATACAGAGGAGAATAAACGATTATACTGCAAACAACAACACCTGTAGCTCCTTACCACGACTGTTACTACTAGAACTAGAAGCTACAGAGGTCTCTGTACAATACAGAGGTCCACGCATGAGTAACTTGCCTTGCGCCGTGATTTTACCCTGCAATACAGAGGAGAATAAACGATTATACTGCAAACAACAACACCTGTAGCTCCTTACCACGACTATCACTACACTTATCTTCGATTTCGGGACGATAAGACCATAGCAGTTACAGTTCCCTCTGTCAAACCTCTTAAAAAAAATAATAATAATTTATTTATTAGAAAAATGACCTCATATTCAATATCTAGCATTTGAAACCACTTTATTATTAATATTGTAACGTTAGCTAGGGGGAGAAGGACACAGGACTGTAAGGGATGCCCGATTTTGGGGAATTTTCTTCGAGCAAAGGGTCTTGATTTAGGTCGAACTTGACTTGTAAAAGAGGGATACAGGAGGGGTCTTACTTGGTAGATTGTCAGATTAGAACTAAAAGTTGGGCGTGCTCGTTCTCAGAACGGCTAGCTTTCTCCTATCCTGTCGTCGTTCTATCTTCGATCTCGGGACGATAAGACCTCAGCAGTTACAGTTCCCACTATCAAACTCTCTTTACAAATGGGTTTGTGTTTCTGCTAATTTTAATTTTTTTCACCCCCACCCCCCTCTCTTTTTTTCTGAGTTAAGGTGTGTTTTCCTTTTGGAATTTCTCCTCTTCTGAAGGTAGTTTTTTTTTTTAGAAATTTACGGGATAACCCCATTTTTCCCCTGTTTCCACGAACATAGTTCTCACCTCTCTGTTTGATAGCAGACTGTATTCTGTCCTCCTCACTCTCATTGGAGTCGCGCATGAGTAACTTGCCTTGCGCCGTGATTTTACCCTGCAATACAGAGGAGAATAAACGATTATATTGCAAACTAGATCACCTGTAGTTCTTTACCACGACTGTTACTACTAGAGCTAGAAGCTACAGAGGTTTCTGTACAATACAGAGGTCCACGCATGAGTAACTTGCCTTGCGCCGTGATTTTACCCTGCAATATAGAGGAGAATAAACGATTATATTGCAAACTAGATCACCTGTAGTTCTTTACCACGACTATTACTACTAGAATCATTGGAGTCGCCACTCAGTCTAGAATGTCTCTGTTCGGTAGTATGTTGCTCCATGGTATTCTTCACCAGCTGCTCTATCTCACTCACATCGGCTGATTTACCGTCTTCCAGTGAAATGCCGGACGTCTGGAGGACAAGAGGGAGTAAGAGGGTTAAGTTTGAGCGGCGGAAAGTGGGCCATTGTTTAGTAAGAAGGTTGTGAATGGGTTAAAGATTTAATAATGAGACTCTTGATTGGTTATATTCATGTAGAAAATACAATAATAACAAGGAAAGGGCTTTTTTTTTTTTTTTAGAAATTTACGGGATAACCCCATTTTCCCCCCTGTTTCCACGAACATAGTTCTCACCTCTCTGTTTGATAGCGGACTGTATTCTGTCCTCCTCACTCTCATTGGACTCGCCGCTCAGTCTAGAATGTCTCTGTTCAGTAGTATGTTGCTCCATGGTATTCTTCACCAGCTGCTCTATCTCACTCACATCGGCTGATTTGCCGTCTTCCAGTGAAATGCCGGACGTCTGGAGGACAAGAGGGAGTAAAAGGGTTAAGTTTGAGCGGCGGAAAGTGGGCCATTGTTTAGTAAGAAGCTTGTGAATGGGTTAAAGATTTAATAATGAGACTCTTGATTAGTTATATTCATGTAGACAATACAATAATAACAAGGAAAGGGTCACATTTTAACGAAATGCAAGATGTCTGGTTATTATTTCGTAAATGCCTAAATAATAAAAGATATCGACAAAAGTATGGGAACCGACCGAGTAGATATGACTTTAAGCTGGGTTACGGGTTCGATTTCCGGCCAGGTCGAATACATGATTTTTTACTTACCCTATTGTTATGGGCTTGTACAACACTTACCCTATTGTTATGGGCTTGTTCAATACTTACCCTATTGTTATGGGCTTGTTCATTATGAACTAGGATGTCAATACTTACTCTATTGTTATGGGCTTGTACAACACTTACCCTATTGTTATGGGCTTGTTCAATACTTACCCTGTTGTTATGGACTTGTTCAATACTTACCCTATTGTTATGGGCTTGTTCAATACTTACCCTATTGTTATGGGCTTGTACAACACTTACCCTATTGTTATGGGCTTGTTCAATACTTACCCTATTGTTATGGGATTGTACAACACTTACCCTATTGTTATGGGCTTGTTCAATACTTACCCTATTGTTATGGGCTTGTTCAATACTTACCCTATTGTTATGGGCTTGCTCAATACTTACCCTATTGTTATGGGCTTGTTTAATACTTACCCTATTGTTATGGACTTGTTCAATACTTACCCTATTGGTATGGGCTTGTTCAATACTTACCCTATTGGTATGGGCTTGTTCAATACTTACCCTATTGTTATGGGCTTGTTTAATACTTACCCTATTGTTATGGGCTTGTTCAATACTTACCCTACTGTTATGGGCTTGTTTAATACTTACCCTATTGTTATGGGCTTGTTCAATACTTACCCTACTGTTATGGGCTTGTTAATTACTTACCCTATTGTTATGGGCTTGTTCAATACTTACCCTATTGTTATGGGCTTGTTCAATACTTACCCTATTGTTATGTGCTTGTTCAATACTTACCCTATTGTTATGGGCTTGTTCAATACTTATCCTATTGTTATGGGCTTGTTCAATACTTACCCTATTGTTATGGGTTTGTTCAATACTTACCCTATTGTTATGGGCTTGTTCATTACTTACCCTATTGTTATGGGTTTGTTCAATACTTACCCTATTGTTATGGGCTTGTTCATTACTTACCCTATTGTTATGGGCTTGTTCATTAGGAACTAGGATGGACTCGGAGATGGGCTTCATGGGAGGGGGAAGTTCAAGGTCATCCTCTCCTTCCTCCCCATTCTCAGAGGTGGGTCTTCCCTCCCCTTCTTCCGTACAATGACTAGATTCTGTTAGTGACGGCGGAGGACTCTGAAATAAGGGGTAATAGAAAGCAATGCATTAGTAATGGAGGAGTTGCAATTGGGAAAATATTATTCCGTACAATGACTAGATTCTGTTAGTGACGGCGGAGGACTCTGAAATAAGGTGTAATAGAAAGCAATGCATTAGTAATGGAGGAGTTACTGGGAAAATATTATTAATAAAAAGTCCCGCTCTATCCGTACAATGACTAGATTCTGTTAGTGACGGCGGAGGACTCTGAAATAAGGTGTAATAGAAAGCAATGCATTAGTAATGGAGGAGTTGCAATTGGGAAAATATTATATAATAAAAGGTCGATTCCTACGTTAAAAGTTGTCAAAAATCCAAATCTGAGGTCAAAACTCGGAAAAAGTAACTTTAAAAGGCCGAAAATTTAATTCTTAACTGCCGTTCTAATGAAAAAGTTCAAAGAGGTGTGACGTCAGATTTCACGTCAAAATGCGCAGAAACGCTTGCGCACAAACAAACGAAGCGGGATTCATGTCAAACCTCTTTAAACCTTTGTTTGTTTGTTCGTTTTTCTTTTTTTGCCTCTTTTTTCAAGTTCTCTATCAACTCACCTTGAGTCGCTTGTCATTGGCTAGGGATTTCTTACTACTATTACTATGACTATTATCAACTCACCTTGAGTCGCTTGTCATTGGCTAGGGATTTCTTACTACTATTACTATGACTGTTATCAACTCACCTTGAGTCGCTTGTCATTGGCTAGGGATTTCTTACTACTATTACTATAACTATTATCAACTCACCTTGAGTCGCTTGTCATTGGCTAGGGATTTCTTACTACTATTACTATGACTATGAGAGGTAGCTTTATCACTGGCTGCATTGTTTTTATCACTCTTCCCCTGGCTCAGCTTTCGGAGGGAAATGGTCGGCATCCAGCTATCGGGGGAGAGAACAGAAAAAAAAAGTTAATACTATGTATGTATAACAATATGATTAATGCTTATTTAATATTAGCCGAAATCCGTCGTTTCGCTCCGGATTTCTGCTAGTAAATGCTTCAGGCATGGCCGTTCATGTCACTCATCCACGCTTTATCACTGGCTGCATTGTTTTTATCACTCTTCCCCTGGCTCAGCTTTCGGAGGGAAATGGTCGGCATCCAGCTATCGGGGAGAGAACAGAAAAAAAAAGTTAATACTATGTATGTATAACAATATGATTAATGCTTATTTAATATTTATACTGCTCGAATGCGACTCTTTAGTCGCATTCGAGCACTGCCTCGGTGGCGGCTTTATCACTGGCTGCATTGTTTTTATCACTCTTCCCCTGGCTCAGCTTTCGGAGGGAAATGGTCGGCATCCAGCTATCGGGGAGAGGGGAGAGAACAGAAAAAAAGTTAATACTATCTTATATTATAAGAACGAGAGCCATTCACACACTGATCGCTCTATCTCCAGAACCACAACACCTAGAAAGCTGAAATTTGGTAGGAATATTCCTTTTATGGTCTAGGTGTGCAATAAGAAAGGATTTTGCGAAAATCTAAACCGATCCTGAGATATGATCAATTTTTGATCGCTAAAATCACCATAAGAAATACACAGAGTGCAGAGACTGAGGGAGAGAAAACTTTTCCTCGCTCGCCTAATATTGAGTTTCGTTTATGTTTTTAGTTTGATAAAAATACAAGTTCGGCCATGCCTTTTCCACAAGCTTGGCCATGCCTCGGGATGAACTAGCGGGATTCCGGAGCGAAGCGACGGAATTCAGCTAGTAAATCTTATATTATAAGAACGAGAACTCATTCACATTTCACACACTGATCGCCCTATCTCGAGAACCACCACACCTAGCAAGCTGCAATTTGGCAGCGATATTCCTTTTATGCTCTAGGGG
>NW_007377859.1:112253-129619 GCF_000475195.1 Diaphorina citri
CGACACTGTTAGCCATACGTATTAAACCCCACGATTCAAACAGACCGATAATTATCCACAAATGAGATATAACTCTAACCCTAGCTCTATAACTATAACCCTAGCTCTTTTGCCATACACTGTGTATATGGTCATGTACTGATTGGAATGAGCTGATTCAGAGCCATATATGGCAACTTGCCCCCCAGAGGTCTCCCCTTTGCCGGAGAATATGGCTAACACCTGTCAAATCTGGTTATATTGGTTACCAATGTACACGGTACCATTGTACCTACAGTGTGATTAAAAAGTATGGACACAGTACCTACCTACAATTCATGTAAATGGTACAGTGTGATAAGAAAGTATCATGTACACAACACAGTACCCAAAATCTGTGCCCTAAATCACCAAAGTATGGAAAAGTATCTTACAAGTGTAATAGCCAATGGAAAAGCAGACTTTTGAATTTGGACGAATCATATCGAAATATGGAATTGTAAATACTTTTCCATACTTTGGTGATTTAGGGCACTGGTCACTTTGGAGAAAAGACATTTTTTTTTCAAGATAGATTAGAATTAGCACTTACCTAGGTATTAGTTTCTTTGTTAGCTTGTAAAATTGTACACGACACTTTGGTAGGTAAAATAACTGAGACAGAAAAAAAAAAATGGTTTTTTTACAATTCTTCTGGAAAGGATTTAAGGTATTTTTGTTATTATCTTTTTTCCTGTAATACTCCGTATGTATGCACTGATCCAAATAATTTGAAATTTCCAGGAATGTTGTTTTTCTTCTGGAGAACTATTTATACTGACGGTTAAGACTGAAAATTCCCACTACGAGATAAATAAAATTATTACCTACTGTAACCTGTTTGCTAGATAATCTACTAACAAAATTTCCCCCGGTTGTATGAAGGTAGGTACTTGTAAGAATCTATACAAAATGTGATCTAATAAATTTAATTGCAGTGGATTTTTTCAGGAATAAACCAGCCTCAGTGGTGTAGTGGTTAACGCGTTGGACTTCTAGAGGTTGGTGGTTCGAGTCCAAGTCGTGTCATACGAGTTTATAGAGGTGTGTTAAATGCGGAACGATGTTTCTCATCAGATGGGCGATAAGAGAAACGATAAACTTCCCATTTAGGTACTAGGTCAAAACGAGAACACCAGAAAGTAACCCGTTGAAATATTTGCAATCTAAATACGAGTGCAGTTTTTTTTAGCGATAATGAACCCGGGACCTTCTGTATGGCAAGCCAGCACGTTTCTACTGGGTTAATAGTATCCCCCTTTGTAAAAGTAATGAAGTAGGTACTTTATTTAGACTGTGAACTTAGAACAAGGTGTCCCATTATGCTAACAGTATTTGGTGTTGCAATTACAACAGTTGTTTGTAAGATATGTTGCACTGCAAACAGTTGACTTACCCGCTGAAGCCTTTCTTCTTAGGAACTAAAGCATCACTCGACCCCGCTTCTGTAACAGAGAAAATATATTACATGATTAGAATAAGATTGTTTAAATCCTCTAAAGTTTAAATCTACTAAAGCTTAAATCTTCTACTTTTCAAAAGAGAAAAAAATGGTTAGGGCCTTCTTGCACTGAAAGTGACTAAACATCCAAACGTTCGAACTAAATTGCTAAGACTGAAAATTCCCACTACGAGATAAATAGAATTATTACCTACTGTAACCTGTTTGCTAGATAATCTACTAACAAAATTTCCCCGGGTTGTATGAAGGTAGGTACTTGTAAGAATCTATACAAAATGTGATCTAATAAATTTGACTGCAGTGGATTTTTCAGGAATAAACCAGCGTCAGTGGTGTAGTGGTTAACGCGTTGGACTTCTAGAGGTTGGTCTTTCGAGTCCAAGTCGTGTCATAGAGTTTATAGACATGTGTTAAGTAGGGAACGATATTCCTCATCAGATGGGCGATAAGAGAAACAATAAACTTCCCATTTAGGCGCTGGGTCAAAACGAGAACACCAGAAAGTAACCCGTTGAAATATTTGCAATCTAAATACGAGATACGAGTGCAGTTTTTTTTAGGTACTTTTTGATCCTCTAGTACCAACAACTGTTTTATTCAATGTATGAAATCTGGACTGTTAAGTGAAAGTTTGAAATTTTTATTATCATCCTATTATTATTTAGTCCATAGCACAAATTCGCATTTTGCAAAAGCTATTATGAAATTTTACAGGAGAAAAACCTTTACAAATATTGGAAATTTATTATAATAGTTGTTGTGATGTCAAAATTTTGTGAAAAGCAAATTTGTTAAGTTGCTATCAGGAACACAGGCCTAGCACCTTTTTATATTGCACAAACAATATACTATATTGCACATGGTTTTTCATAAATGTCGGACTAGAATGGGTTTAGAAAGTGCAGATGGCATCTTCAAGGATTAGTTTCAATATGTCTCAAAATTTATACAACTTCTAATCCATATTGCACCAGTTTCCCTAGTCTTTTAATAAGATCTAAAGACTTGATTGCGCCTAACACTCGTATTTATGAACAAGAATGATCGTTCTTAGATCAGTCTCAAGTCAAAATTGACCAATCAAATGCCTTGAGACTATGCTTGGCACGAACTTAAGAGCCAGCATTTTGTTCATAAATATGGGTGTTAGTGCGTGGTATAAGTAGTTGTTTTATTTAGACTGTCAGCTTAGAACAAGTTGCACCATTACCACTAACAGTTTTAGTATATCCCTCTTGTTTACAAAACATTTTTACAAATCTATGGGGTCGGACTGCCTTTGCGATTTACAAAACAGAGAATATGCACAGTACAAATATTTACCTATTTGCCTAAAGAGACAGGGAGAAAAGATTCAAAATGTTGCTAACCTTAAATTTAACGCTAATATCACAATATGAAATTTGTCAAAATAAAATATTATAGAGAAATAATAATTATACAAGTCAAACTCTTTCGCTTATGTGGGACAGGTTGTGTGAGAGAATAGGCGAGAAACAAAGAGGTTAGAATTTCATGCCTCGGTTGGGATCGAACCCATAGTGCTTAGTCAACGCTGTTTAGGACGGGGGTCGAACCCGCGAAATAGCGTTTACAAGGCAGGAGCACTACCCTCCAAACAAACCAGGCTGACAATTTTTCTTAACCATTTTGTGTCTCATGGACAAAACTCCTAGGTTTAACAAACCCAATTTTATTTAGGACAATTAATAGTCTTTAACTCTTGCATATCTCACGGACCTAAGGTTCAACACTTACATAACCTTTGTCCTATTCTTTAACCTTTTAAAAGAATATTGTCCTATTCTTTAACCATTTCGTATCTCATGGACAAAATTCCTAGGTTTAACACACTGAATATTATTTAGGACAGTATTCTTTAACCCTTTAGTATCTCACTGACCAAAAATTCATCACTTACGTATCTTTCGACAGTTCCTTCTGGTAGGCAATCGGACTCTGTATGGCTTTCAGAAAGTCGCGCTGCGTTTGCAATATTAACCCGAGACAGCGCAACCATTCCGAGCGCGACTCTTCCGTTGGCGCTTGACAGAGGAAGGTGAGCGCGGGCTTCTTCGGGTCGATACTCTTGAGGAGAAAGTAGGCGGAGAGGCCGCCCCGAGACCCGCCGGAACCGGCAGGGGTTAACTCCTCCGGAACTTTCTCTTCGACACTCATTTTGTTCACCTGAAGGAAGAATTGAAATTATTATTTTAAATTGAGAATTTAATTTTTATATTTACACTCTAAACTAACTTTTACCCAAAGTAATAATAGTGCTTATTTATACTGCTCGCATAGGACTGAAAAGTCCCTTTACTCCAGCAGTAGGCTACTACTATTATTGTGGTCAAATTCTCAAATTATATTGAGGATAAAATTCCATACCTCAGCTGGGATTGAACCCACGCCCTCCTGTTTACCAGGAAAAGAAGAGAATTAAGTAAATTTTGGGAGAGAGAAATTTTGGGAGAGCAGAAAGTAGATTGGTAGAGAGGAAACTGAAAGAACTTTTCGTATTTCACTTGAATGAACAGAAATACCTAGGTATCGAAGAAAAACACGAAAGTAGGTAACAGAAATTTTCGAAAACATTAAGTTAAACATATTCTTCTACCTCAGCTGAGCTCTCTGCTTGTAATTTGGGAAACATGAAATTCCCGAGGTAAAGAGGTAGGTATAAGCAAACAATATTACCTACCTACTTATACATAAATAGGTAAATATTTATGTATTTACCTATACTTACCTACATAGGTATAATAAACCTACTGGAGAATATTAGGTATTCACCCTCAAATAAGATCTGTGTTAGTAGCTTTAGATCGTCCAGAACTGTATATAGGCAGTTTTTTAGGAGGTATACATATAGGTATGTAGATGTAGGTAAGTGTCCTAGTGTCCCACTTATAATAACAAAGGTTTATTAAGGTAGGTAACTATAGGCCAATTTATGAGGAGATTTCGAACCAAAAAAGAGG
The DNA here is from genome assembly GCF_000475195.1 of Diaphorina citri. Classification (NCBI taxonomy): domain Eukaryota; kingdom Metazoa; phylum Arthropoda; class Insecta; order Hemiptera; family Psyllidae; genus Diaphorina; species Diaphorina citri. Next base: position 116,715 of record NW_007377859.1, read on the forward strand.
AAGAAGTGTAACTTTTGTAACATCCTATTGCTATGTACCACTGTTTCAGTCCACAGACTGAAGTTGGAAAACAGAACGAAATTGAAATGGAACAAAAACCTCAGGTAAAAAAAAGAAGTACTTACGTTCATTATTTTCTTTTTTTTCCTATTTTTTAAATTTTGTATTCTGCTGCTCTGTGTTTGTATCCAACAGGATTTTTGCCATGGTACCTACTTTTTCCCTTTACATTTTCAAATGGGCAACTAATAGCTACTTGCAACTCACCGAGAACTGCGTCTTCTTGCCTACCGCCTCACTGAAGATCATACTCTGCTCAAACAGGAACACCTGTAGCTCCTTACCACGACTGTTACTACTAGAACTAGAAGCTACAGAGGTCTCTGTACAATACAGAGGTCCACGCATGAGTAACTTGCCTTGCGCCGTGATTTTACCCTGCAATACAGAGATAGTAAATTGGTATATAACGGCGAATGCACCAGGTTCCTATGGATCACGGAAGATAATCAACTTTGCACAAGGTTGGTAAGTTGATAACCGGACGGGTAACCATCTGGGCAATCACGTGCTGTTGGCTTTTCTCGGCCCCACTCAGTCTGGGTGAGGTTAATGTGAGGAGGTAGGTAGCTTGTCACGGAATAGAGGGTAATAATCCCGTCACTATAGCTATAGACCTTGGCAGTTATACAGTAACTTTAAAACCCCTTAAAAAGTTCTTAAGTGAGACTTGTTTCAGTGATTCTAGTTCCCTACTGATCTTAGCTCAGTGTTTATAAGTGTTGGACACTTAGATTAAAGTGTTTACTTACATCAAGTCGGCTGATTTACCGTCTTCCAGTGAAATGCCGGACGTCTGGAGGGCAAGAGGGAGTAAAAGGGTTAAGTTTGAGCGGCGGAAAGTGGGCCATTGTTTAGTAAGAACGTTGTGAATGGGTTAAAGATTTAATAATGAGACTCTTGATTAGTTATGTAGAAAATACAAAATTAGTTATATTTTAAAATTAGTTATACAAAATTAGTTACATTAGTTATATTCATGTAGAAAATACAATAATAACAAGGAAAGGGTGACATTTTAACGAAATGCAAGATGTCTGGTTATTATTTCGTAAATGCCTAAATAATAAAAGATATCGACAAAAGTATGGGAACCGACCGAGTAGATATGACTTTAAGCTTGGTTACGGGTTCGATTCCCGGCCAGGTCGAATACATGATTTTTTACTTACCCTATTGTTATGGACTTGTTCAATACTTACCCTATTGTTATGGGCTTGTTCATTAGGAACTAGGATGTTAATACTTACCCTATTGTTATGGACTTGTTCATTAGGAACTAGGATGTTAATACTTACCCTATTGTTATGGACTTGTTCATTAGGAACTAGGATGTTAATACTTACCCTATTGTTATGGGCTTGTTCAATACTTACCCTATTGTTATGGGCTTGTTTAATACTTACCTACCTCGGTGGTGTAGTGGTCAAGGCGCTCGACTGGTAAACAGGAGGGCGTGGGTTCAATCCCAGCCGAGGTATGGAATTTTACCGCCAAGTCAAGAAAGTTTGACCGCTTCATGAATTATATTTATTATCAACCTATTATAGACTCTGAAATCTGTGTGGGACCTTCCTTCTACATTAGCTCTTCTAAAGAAAATAATAATTTTCCATCACTCCTACATCAATTTACCTTACTATTGAACCATTGATCCCGGATTACCTCGGTGGTGTAATGGTCAAGGCGCTCGACTGGTAAACAGGAGGGCGTGGGTTCAATCCCAGCCGAGGTATGGAATTTTATCCTCAATATTAAAAATTAGGTTCATTTATTTTTCTAAATGTCTATGAACTTAGAGGGGTAAGTACTTACAGCAAAAAATAGTGATATCCCCCCCAAAAAACACTTCGTGTTAAAAAAATTAACGTCAAGAGTTACCCTCCACAAAAAAGTACTGATATAAAAAAGACGTCAATGTGGGACCTCCCTTCTATACATTAGCTGAAACCTAGATCTTGACCGCAGTACACTAATGAAGATAACAATGTTAATTGTTTTGTAATTTTCATCGGCCTACTGCTGGAGTAAAGGGACTTTTCAGTCCTATGCGAGCAGTATAAATAAGCACTATTATTACTGTAGCCTACTGCTGGAGTAAAGGGACTTTTCAGTCCTATGCGAGCAGTATAAATAAGCACTATTATTATTATTATTATTGTTAAGGGCTTGTTCAATACTTACCCTATTGTTATGGGCTTGTTCATCACTTACCCTATTGTTATGGGCTTGTTCATCACTTACCCTATTGTTATGGGCTTGTTTAATACTTACCCTATTGTTATGGACTTGTTCATTAGGAACTAGGATGTTAATACTTACCCTATTGTTAAGGGCTTGTTCAATACTTACCCTATTGTTATGGGCTTGTTCATCACTTACCCTATTGTTATGGGCTTGTTTAATACTTACCCTATTGTTATGGACTTGTTCATTAGGAACTAGGATGTTAATACTTACCCTATTGTTATGGACTTGTTTAATACTTGCCCTATTGTTATGGGCTTGTTCATCACTTACCCTATTGTTATGGGCTTGTTTAATACTTACCTTATTTTTATGGGCTTGTTCATTAGGAACTAGGATGTCAATACTTACCCTATTGTTATGGGCTTGTTCAATACTTGCCCTATTGTTATGGGCTTGTTTAATACTTACCCTATTGTTATGGGCTTGTTCATTAGGAACTAGGATGTTAATACTTACCCTATTGTTATGGGCTTGTTTAATACTTACCCTATTTTTATGGGCTTGTTCATTAGGAACTAGGATGTCAATACTTACCCTATTGTTATGGGCTTGTTCAATACTTACCCTATTGGTATGGGCTTGTTCAATACTTACCCTATTGTTATAGGCTTGCTTAATACTTACCCTATTGGTATGGACTTGTTCAATACTTACCCTATTGGTATGGGCTTGTTCAATACTTACCCTATTGTTATGGGCTTGTTTAATACTTACCTTATTGTTATGGGCTTGTTCAATACTTACCCTATTGTTATGGGCTTGTTAATTACTTACCCTATTGTTATGGGCTTGTTTATTGTTATGGCTGATCTTAGCTCAGTGTTTATAAGTGTTAGACACTTAGATTAAAGTGTTTACTTACATCAAATCCCTTCAGTCTGGCTACATCCATCATATCATCCGCATTCTTAGGCACCTCATGCTCTTTTTTACCTCTTTTTTCAAGTTCTCTATCAACTCACCTTGAGTCGCTTGTCATTGGCTAGGGATTTCTTACTACTATTACTATGACTATGAGAGCGGAGATGGGTTTCATGGGAGGGGGAAGTTCAAGGTCATCCTCCCCTTCCTCCCCATTCTCAGAGGTGGGTCTTCCTTCCCCTTCTTCCGTACAATGACTAGATTCTGTTAGTGACGGCGGAGGACTCTGAAATAAGGGGTAATAGAAAGCAATGCATTAGTAATTGTGAAGAGCTCAATTGTTCCTAGGAAAAAGGGCCCATGTTAGTAGCAAAAATAACGTGGGCCCTTCTTTCCGGGAACAATTCAACTGTTGTTAAAAGTTCTACTTCTTTTTCTTCACCTTCTGCCAGCCTAGTTAGCTTAGGTGGTAGTGCATCTGCCTTGTAAGCGTTCGATTCCCGCCCGGGGCGGATTTTATCCTGATGGGATAATCTTCGTTCTCGGAACGGCTGGCTTTCTCCTATCCTTCCGATTTTTACTTTCTATTACAACCTACAGTATAGCGGAGCTATACCAGTTTCTTTAGGAATTTCTTCAATCTGTTTTCACGAAACTGTAGAGAGTAAAAAAAATCTCATTTTCGAAAAGCTGGTCATTAGGTACTGTCGATAGGCCCTATTGTTTCTGAAATGACTATTTGAATATGTAGATTCATAAATATCGTAATTATTTCTTCACTAGTATTGTTTTTGTTTCTATTTATTGTTTTTTATTTCTATTTTTAGACATCCCCAGAGAACTTCAGATTTCCTTGAGTAGGCGCCACCAATATACAACGCCTGATTCGTAATTCAATTCAATTCTAGTTGAGTCTAATTGAAAGTCTTTGAATACATTACGACGTAGTTTTACATATATTACACACTCGTATATCTATGTCGATGAATGTACATGACTAGATGCTAGCCCACTTTATAAAGTTGATTGTTTTTCTTCAAAACCGAAGACAAAAACTCAGCTCAAGCTATCTAATATATAAAATTGCTTGTTTTTCTTTAAAGGCAAAGTAAGTTAGCGTAAGGAATACTTCGAATGCACCAATAATTCTGGTTGTATCACTGAAGTAACCAACGTTGTGTGTGGTTGGTATAAGGAAAAGTGGACAAGCTACCACCCTCCTCTAACCTCACTCAGACTGAGTGAGGGCCGGAAAAGCCAGTCACGCGAGTGGCCAGCTGATCACTAACCACATCTGGATATAAATTGAAAGTCTTTGAATACATTACGACGTAGTTTTACATATTACACACTCGTATCTATGTCGATGAATGGTAAATGAAAAATGACTAGACGCTAGCCCACTTTATAAAGTTGATTATCTTTCTTCAAAACCGAAGACAAAAAGTCAGCTCAAGCTATCTAATATATAAAATTGTTTGTTTTTCTTTAAAGGCAAACCAAGTATCCATGACAATCGAGCATATCCTGATCTCGTGCAGAAATATGCGTTTCAGACCCCCCAGCTTCACGTCGGACAATTGGAATAATTGGTTATGCGTCCAGATATACTCCATACCCCATGTGGTTGTTTGAGTGTTCTACATTTTGTTCTTTTACAATTCACACAAACATTACACCTTTCGATCCAAAACTTTCGTATGAAATCAGTTTACAATTTACAATAATTATAAGTTATAAGATTTAAAAATGAACAACTCTTCATTGTTCATAATCCATATGTATCAAGAACAAATTGTACAAACGGCGGGATTATTGCCCCAGGCAATTTCTGCCATCCAACCCACATTTGTAAGTCATCTTCTAGGAGTAAGGATTTCAGTTAATGGATTGCCTTTTTTGGGCTTATTATTTCACTCAAAACTTTGTGGTACTTTGTGTTCACAAAATGTTTCGCGTTTTGAGCATTAACAGGGCATTTCTTTCAACACCACATTCAAAACTCAAGTGTGCATAACGATACATAGGTATGTATACGAGAGAAGGGTTTTAGATTTGGAATGTAAACATCGTTGTAAAACATTGCACATACAAGGTAAATTACATTTTAAAATCAGTTTACAATTTACAATAATTATTAAGATTTAAAAATAAATAACTCTCCATTGTTCATAATCCATTTGTATCAAGAACAAATTGTACAAACGGCGGGATTATTACCCCAGGCAATTTCTGCCATCCAACCCACATTTATAAGTCATCTCCTAGGAGCAAGGATATCAGTTAGTAGATTGCCTTTTTGGGGCTTATTATTTCACTCAAAACAGGTACTTTGTGTTCACAAAATGTTTCGCGTTTTGACCATTAACAGGGCATTTCTTTCAACACCACATTCAAAACTCAAGTGTGCATAACGATACATAATATGTATACGAGGGAAGGGTTTTAGATTTGGAATGTAAACATCGTTGTAAAACATTGCACATACAAGGTAAATTACATTTGTTTTTAGTTTTAGAAGTCAGTGGCAAAAAAAAAAAAAAAGATGGATAAAAAAAGAATTAACAGGAACGAGAAGAGGGTGACCAAAGCTGAGATGGAAGGACCAGATCAAGAGAGACATGGAAAAAATCAACATCACGGAAGAAGAATCACAAGACGGAATAGTTTGGCAAGGCAAAAAATCTTCTAGGCTCCAAATGACCCTGGCAGTAAGTCAGTAATATCACCCCCAACCCCAAAGATTGGTTAAAGTTCATCCTCAACCCTTGGCATCTGTAGTACGTCTCAATATTACCTGTTGGATAAAAGATTTGCATGATGCCGCTACTGACGGCAATCGACTTGCGTCTCATTTGTCGCAGTACATTGCTTTCTTTCTCCAGACTCCTCGGTACTGGAGTTGCGTCGCTGAGCAACCGCCTTGAGCGACCCAAAGTAGCGATCTCAGGAACAGGAGTTGCGTCACTCAGTAACCGCCTTGAGCGACCCAAAGTGGCGACGTCAGGATTTGGAGTAGCGTCGCTTAGGAACCGTCGAGAGCGACCCGAAGTAGGCAGGAATGGAACGTTGGTCATGGTCGCGTCGGAACCGAGAACTTTTTGAGATAAAACGTCGCTCGGGGCGAAAAAGGGACTAGACTAGTTTTCCTTTGGCGGGACCGAAGAGCATTTTGTCCGGGAAAGATCGAAAGTGGAAAGGGGCTAGAAAGAACTCATTTTATCAAAATTGGGCCCAATTTGAGATTTTTTTTTTTTTTTTTTTTTTTTTAACCGGGCATACTTTTTCAAGTAAGTATTTAATTAAATAAATTTACTGAATTAATTGTCTATCACTTCAAGAAGATTGATTTGATAAATTCATTATACATATTGGTATCAACATAATTATTTTCTTCGTCTTTGTATAGGTATAGTTATCACTTTTTATCAATCCTTATATTCACTTTCCATTCCCCCATAGAACCAATACAAAGAATACTACAGAAAAGTATTGGTTCAAGTAAAGTTGAAAAAAATTAAAAAATCTCAAAAGAATAATAAACAAACACGATATCGGTTTACTCCTAAAACAAACACACTCGGAATCCACTAGAGAACTACTGATTCCACTAACATACACCTCAACTAGGCCATGTGTGTGTACAATGTCCACTTTACTCCATTCAATCTCATTCAACCAGAAATAATTAAAAAAAATCTATGCATTTTACAACATGAACAAAACATAGTGGGTACAATGGAAGTATGTCATTCAAATTTAATGGAAAACAAATAAGGAAGGTAAAAAAACAATGGAATTTGTCAATTAGTTGTGATTAGACATGCTAACCTCATGGGGGACTGTCCGGTCGCCTCGATGGTTTAAAACAAGGTCTGGTTAAGGATTAAGGGTCGGTCAGTAGGAATTTGGCAAGGGTCATGTGATAGGGATATTAAAGGTGATCCAATCCGTCAGTATAATTGAGGTTTGATCCAGAATTTGTCGACCTGTCAGGGTTAGATGTACATAACTGAAAGTTTTGGTCATTTCGAATGTCGATGGTTTAAACCAAGGTCTGGTTAAGGACTAAGGGTCGGTCAGTAGGAATTTGCCAAGGGTCATGTGATAGGGATATTAAAGGTGTGTTAAGAACGATTAAGATGGTTTGGCCATGTTCAAAGAATGGAGGAGGGCAGGATGCCCAAAAAGATATTGACTACGAAGATATATGCCACAAGAAAGAAAGGAAGACCACGGCTGAGATGGATGGACCAGGTTGTTCATGATTTAAAAGTGATGAAGACAACAGGATATGGAACGAAAGTCAAGAACCGAAGCGAGTGGAGGCGAATTGTTGAGGAGGCCAAGGCCCACCCCGGGCTGTAGTGCCAATTGGTAAGGTAAGGTCTAGGTGAGTCCAATTTCAAAAGTTCGTCTCAGTTGTAGATAGAGAAATCGAAGCTCTTATTAGCGCTGAAAGACGAGATTTCCATTTGCAGATGGGACTTCTGTGTTCCCCATATCTATCATCCATATTTCCCTTAATCTATTCTTTAATTCTTTTGTTCCTATTCTGCTCCTTTTCAAATCCAGGCGTGTATAATTTAAAACTCCAATCAATTGTTTTTTTGGTGATTAGCAACCTGACTCCTTTACGTATCAAGGTCTACAATTTGATTTAGCCTCAGGGCAAAATCGCTCAATTTGAATTCCCCGGAGGCACTGTCACACAAGAACCAAATCCAGGCGTGTATAATTTAAAATTCCAATCAATTGTTTTTTTGGCGATTAGCAACCTGAATCCTTTACGTATCAAGGTCTACAATTTGATTTAGCCTCAGGGCAAAATCGCTCAATTTGAATTCCCCGGAGGCACTGTCACACAAGAAACAATATTGATTGACCTCAAAACTCAAAACGGATAAACGGATTACCGTGAAAGCAAAATGATACAATTGTACATACAATAAATTGGTAGCATGTAACTTTATTGTAACATCCGAACCCGCGGCCTAGCGCTTACAAGGCAGATGCACTACCAACTAAGCTAACTAGGCTGGCAAGAAAGAAGTTTAATCCAGACTTCGTCACACTGCTTGGAATAGAGCTAGACAACTGAGAGGTTTGATCAGCTCGTATCTAGAAAACATGATTTCAAAAATCTGATTAAGAGCTTTCTCAACCACTAAGTAGTATGGATTAAAGGTGGATTAATAAAGTGGTTTAATAAATTAATCTAATGTCTAGGTGAGTCCAATTTTAAAATTTCGTCTCAGTTGTAGATATAGAAGCTCTTATTAGGGCTGAAGGACGAGATTTCCATTTGCAGATGGGACTTCTGTGTTCCCCATATCCATCATCCATATTTCCCTTAATCTATTCTTTTGTTCCTATTCTGCTCCTTTTCAAATCCAGGCGTGTATAATTTAAAATTCCAATCAATTGTTTTTTTTGTTGATTAGCAACCTGAATCCTATCAAGGTCTACAATTTTATTTAGCCTCAGGGCAAAATCGCTCAATTTGAATTCCCCGGAGGCACTGTCACACAAGAAACAATATTGATTGACCTCAAAACGGATAAACGGATTATCATGAAAGCAAAATGATACAATTGTACATACAATAAATTGGTAGCATGTAACTTTATTGTAACATGCAAACATGCACAGATACAGAATATCGATTGACCTCAAAACGGATAAACGGATTACCGTGAAAGCAAAATGATACAATTGTACATACAATAAATTGGTAGCATGTAACTTTATTGTAACATGCAAACATGCACAGATACAGAATATGTATTTGTATGTATTTAGAGAAGAGATTAAGTTGTGCATTAAAAATCATGACATTTGAGAAAGTCAACCTTCCTCGCTTTGGATTAGACTAGTTGCCTAATCCTTTCCTCTTATCCTTGGAGCAAAATTATCGAACTGTGAGACTGACCTACAAAACCCAGTAATCCCAAATTATATATAGATGTAGATCTGTCCTAGGACAGGTTTCAACACGACGTTCTCCACTTTTCTCGATCTTGGGCGTCCTCCTTCATTTTCTGACGACTGACCTACAAAACCCAGTAATCCCAAATTACCAAACCCTTTTCCTAGACGGAAAATTCACTCAATTTGTACGGTAAGATATGTGAGGCGTGAGGCGACACGATCCCGTACGTACTTAGGGGACCTGTCCGACCTTTGTAAGTTTGTACCTACTTAAGGAACACCTAATAAACAAACTAAGAAAACGCAAGATAAACTTTTACTGAAGTTTACTGGATACTTTTTAAGGTTTTTACGCCGATTAAGGCGTTCTGGCTAAATCCTTCCGTGTGTCCAAATCCTGCTGTCTGATGCCAGCCAATCACATTCAGACTGACTGTCACAGTCGGAACGTTCGTGGCGGTTCGAGGCCTAGGACTGTCAGACGTTCTGAGTGTGAGTGGCCGGCAAAACAGGGCCTTTAGCATCTCTAGTGACCCTATATATGACGCCCTTCATGACCCTAAATCAGAGGCTATCAGAGCCTCTGCATTCCCCCAGTAACTACGTCTTGTTACATGAATATGGAAATTATTCTAGTACTCTATATTTCAAACTAGGGTCACTAGGGCACTGGACACAGTAGGTATGACCCAAATACTGGGGGTTTTCTCCAAAGTGGTGCTTTGGTAGAACTTGCAGACAGAAGCGAAAATGGTACATAGGTGTGACCCAAATACTGACGGTTTTCTTGAAAGTGGTAGGTAATTAGGAACTTGCAGGTTTGAAGCAAAAACGGTACATAGTTGTAGCCAAAATTATGAAATCTTCTTCTTCGAATTTTCCCGTGTTCAGTCGGGGTCCGCTTTTTTGCCAGCCTCTCAATCAGCCCTAGGGTGATTGCTTTTGGACTGACAGTTGGTTTTGGCGACAAAAACTTTACGCGTGGATGCCCTTCGCACTCAACCTTTCCTATTTCTTTGGGAAGGGAAATTTCAGGCTGGTATCCTTCCTAAGTCCCTATCCTAACCAGACAAACGTAAATTGTAAACCTCCTTGTTCTGTGCTGTAAAATTTCTCAACAGTCTCTTCGGGATAGCATACCCGGAAGATTGAAAATCTTGAGATGCCCTATATTTCTAATAATATTCAGACGTTTGTACTCCGACACATCGTAAAAACACATTAACAAGTTCGAATAGTTATTGTCCGTAGCTTGGCAGGAAGTGGTGGCGCGATTGGCCAAGTTCAAAAAGCTTAGAGAAGAAGAAAAATTAGGTTTAATTCTTTAAAAAGTGGTGCAATATTAAACTGTTGAGATAAGGGGATTGAAATGTCCCAAATCGACAATCTAAAGTCTAAAAAAAACCGCTAATAACTAATTCTAGGGCGTAAGAAGATCAAAAAGTCTCAAAATTGGACCAACATGCAAATTAATTTCTGGAACAATTAACAAATCTAAGGCCGGCCATTCATTATCAGGTAGACCTGACAGGTCGCCTGTCAGGTAGTGAATGGCCGGCTAAGAGAGGTTCTTTGTCCTGAATGTAGTTGTGTCTGCAGTCTGATCGATTGCCTTTTTGGGGCTTATTATTTCACTCAAAACAGGTACTTTGTGTTCACAAAATGTTTCGCGTTTTGACCATTAACAGGGCATTTCTTTCAACACCACATTCAAAACTCAAGTGTGCATAACGATACATAATATGTATACGAGAGAAGGGTTTTAGATTTGGAATGTAAACATCGTTGTAAAACATTGCACATACAAGGTAAATTACATTTGTTTTTAGTTTTAGAAGTCAGTGGCAAAAAAAAAGATGGATAAAAAAAGAATTAACAGGAACGAGAAGAGGATGACCAAAGCTGAGATGGAAGGACCAGATCAAGAGAGACATGGAAAAAATCAACATCACGGAAGAAGAATCACAAGACGGAATAGTTTGGCAAGGCAAAAATCTTCTAGGCTTCAAATGACCCTGGCAGTAAGTAAGTCAGTAATATCACCCCTAACCCCAAAGATTGGTTGAAGTTCATCCTCAACCCTTGGGATCTGTAGTACGTCTCAATATTACCTGTTGGATAAAAGATTTGCATGATGCCGCTACTGACGGCAATCGACTTGCGTCTCATTTGTCGCAGTACATTGCTTTCTTTCTCCAGACTCCTCGGTACTGGAGTTGCGTCGCTGAGCAACCGCCTTGAGCGACCCAAAGTAGCGATCTCAGGAACAGGAGTTGCGTCACTCAGTAACCGCCTTGAGCGACCCAAAGTGGCGACGTCAGGATTTGGAGTAGCGTCGCTTAGGAACCGTCGAGAGCGACCCGGATAGTCATACAAACATGACTATTGAACTGGGCCACTTTCAGTGTCGACTTTATCTTCGAAAAACAATCGCATGATTACCTTCAAAACATAATCGAATATCAATTAGCTTCCAAAAACCAAGAACTATTCAGATTTGCAACACACCGCATAAAATTTAAAGTCTTTGCAGCACCGAATATCAGGTGACTGCAGTGGAAGTTACTTATTGGGCCACTTTCAGTGTCGACTTTATCTTCGAAAAACAATCGCATGATTACCTACAAAACATAATCGAATATCAATTAGCTTCCAAAAAATGGAAACGAAGTTCATAACTCTGAATGGAAACGAAGTTCATAACCACCTGAGAGAAAAAGGACTGAATGGAAACGAAGTTCATAACCGAGCGGACTGGAGAAGACTGACTCAAAACGCCGACCCCGCATAAGCGGGAAAAGGCGAAGAATAAGAAGAAGAATTAGCTTCCAAAAACCAAGAACTATTCAGATTCGCAACACACCGCATAAAATTTAAAGTCTTTGCAGCACCGAATATCAGGTGACTGCAGTGGAAGTTACTTACAAAATATCTTAGCATGGTGGACTTAGGATCTGGACCAACTTTTAGTGACAAACATACAAGTATTCATGCCCAACACTAAATCAAAACTCCTTCAATAGATTTTATCTCAATTTGTAAATGTAAATGCAGTTTCTTTGTGTTATTATTTCACAACTTTGGTGCTCACTGCAGCATTGTGGGATTTTCCCAATATGGCAACAGCCAGTCACGAAATCAATCATTTGCATGATACAAATTAATGCTCTTCGGTCCCGCCAAAGGAAAACTAGTCTAGTCCCTTTTTCGCCCCGAGCGACGTTTTATCTCAAAAAGTTCTCGGTTCCGACGCGACCATGACCAACGTTCCATTCCTGCCTACTTCGGGTCGCTCTCGACGGTTCCTAAGCGACGCTACTCCAAATCCTGACGTCGCCACTTTGGGTCGCTCAAGGCGGTTACTGAGTGACGCAACTCCTGTTCCTGAGATCGCTACTTTGGGTCGCTCAAGGCGGTTGCTCAGCGACGCAACTCCAGTACCGAGGAGTCTGGAGAAAGAAAGCAATGTACTGCGACAAATGAGACGCAAGTCGATTGCCGTCAGTAGCGGCATCATGCAAATCTTTTATCCAACAGGTAATATTGAGACGTACTACAGATGCCAAGGGTTGAGGATGAACTTTAACCAATCTTTGGGGTTGGGGGTGATATTACTGACTTACTTACTGCCAGGGTCATTTGGAGCCTAGAAGATTTTTTGCCTTGCCAAACTATTCCGTCTTGTGATTCTTCTTCCGTGATGTTGATTTTTTCCATGTCTCTCTTGATCTGGTCCTTCCATTTCAGCTTTGGTCACCCTCTTCTCGTTCCTGTTAATTCTTTTTTTATCCATCTTTTTTTTT
>NW_007377859.1:129752-172270 GCF_000475195.1 Diaphorina citri
CATGTGGCCTGTGTCGTAGCGTGCCCATCCCGTAGTATGCCTCTCATCACATGGGCATCCCGTAGTATGCCTCTCATCAGATGGGCAACATCCCTAGTATGCCTCTCTCTCTCCGTTGTTACAGTTCCCTCTACCTTCGTCTTCGATGGTGAAGACCTCCGCTTTTAGAGTTCCCTTCCCTGTAACCAACGTGCCCATCCCGTAGTATGCCTCTCATCACATGGGCATCCCGTAGTATGCCTCTCATCAGATGGGCATCCTGTAGTATGCCTCTCTCTCTCTCCGTTGTTACAGTTCCCTCTACCTTCGTCTTCGATGGTGAAGACCTCCGCTTTTAGAGTTCCCTTCCCTGTAACCAACCTTCGTCTTCTGTCGATGGCGGGCATCGATTCCCCGGGGTTGTCATGCGTGACAAGCATGAGCGAAAGCCCCGGTTCCAACTCGATGAAGATGCATGTTTGACATGCTGTCATGTCAGATAATTTAGCAGGGACAGAAATTCTGAGGTGGGGGGAAAACGCAATTTGCAAAAACCTTCATTATTTTTGAATACGTTTACGTCCCACTCTCGAAATCACAGAATGTGACCCCAAAACAATATTCAGCACTCCCTCCCTACCTCCCTGATGTTTCACACGTCACTCCCAACCTATAAACCGACAGGGTGGCCGAAAAACACAACAATTGGATGAATTGGAGTGATTTGTTGGTTTAAAAATGTTAAAATGAGAACTTTTTTCTCTAGAAACGGGGCTAAGCAAATGGGCTTAATTTGAGCTAGAAGGGTTTTCAGGTTGCGGGTAAAAAAACTGACGCAAGTTAGTTAAAAAGAGAAGTGACAGGTGAGAGGTATACATTTTTTGAGGATACCATCAAAAAGAGGGAGCAAATCTATTTTTATTGGAACTCTTGTACCTCAAATTGAGAGCATTTTCGGACCCCTGTTCACAAAGGAAAAAGATCTAATAAATCAACCAGTTCGGTACGTTTTTGGACAGTCTGTATAAAACTCATTTCCTCCCCTTCCCCTGTCAAAAATTCAATGTTTTTTTTACTTTTTTTTTCTGTCGTATATGAACATGCATCACCGAGTGATGTTTTTTCACTTTTTGAAGGTACCTACCCAACACATCTTCAGCCGAAGCAATTGCCAAAATTTCATTACACGCATTCCACCATTCTCCCGTCAATAAGAATTCGGAAATTGTTGGGTATTTGAGTAAATTTTGAGTGTATGGCCGCCATACACGCCCTACATGGACGCTACGCCACTGATGAACATGCATCACCGAGTGATGTTTTTTCACTTTTTGAAGGTACCCAACACATCTTCAGCCGAAGCAATTGCCAAAATTTCATTACACGCATTCCACCATTCTCCCGTCAATAAGAATTCGGAAATTGTCCGTAATTACTCTGGGAAATGGCTGGGAATTTTTTTTTTTCGCTTAGGGGAAATTTTGTGTTAAGCGTGTGAGAAATTCTTTGTTCACGGGAATTAAGATTTGGCAGATAAAAGACAAAATGGTTCTACTTGTACACGTGAAAAGGGATATAGAAGGGACAAATACCTCGATTGAACGAAGGGACAAATACCAATTTTCAACATCTCGATTGAACCTCGTGGTCATAACTCAAAACAAAATCAACCCAGCATCCAATCTAGGGGAAATTTTGTGTTAAGCGTGTGAGAAATTCTTTGATCACGGGAATTAAGATTTGGCAGATAAATGACAAAATGGTTCTACTTGTACACGTGAAAAGGGATATAAAAGGGACAAATACCTCGATTGAACGAAGGGACAAATACCAATTTTCAACATCTCCATTGAACCTCGTGGTCATAACTCAAAACAAAATCAACCCAACATCCAATCAAATTTCAAATTAGGTGAAGTCACGACCTCAGAAATCTCAGAATCCACTGAGATTGCAAAATCTAAAAATCCACTACGAAATGGTTCAAGCATAAAAAAAAAAAAAAAAAAAAAACCGGGGAACCCATGATGGATTGACGGTAATGGCAAGTGATGGCTGTAATTTGAACCGATGAAATGTGTGTGGTGGTGTGGTGGTTTGCGGAACTAGGGGATTGAGGTTCGATTCCAGGTGCACAGCTTTCACAATTTAAGCTACGACAGTGTTATAATAAGGTTAGGTTAAACACAAAAAAGAGCTTTCTTTCTGAATAATTACCGAATTGTTTTCTGAAACTCAGGAGATTTTGAAGAATGTCTTTTATAAAAGATAGAAGTTAGAAGATATTAGCATCATGTACCTGAATAGCGTAAAGATACCTTCCTCCAGAAAAATAAAAAAAAAGTGAAGACCAAAGGGATAACTTACTGAAATGTGTCTGGATTGAGAACTTTTCAAAACACTTGAACATGTTGTCACACAGATTAATACTCGTACACCTCGATTAAATTATATATTAACAACATCAAGATCCGTTTATCGCACTAACCACTAAACCAACCATGTTACAGAACTCAAAAGAAAGGTATCGCCTATCACCCCAAATAAAATTCGATAAAGGTGTAGTAAAAGAAGTTACAGAACTCAAAACTAATATGAATACAAAATTGTCCAAAGTATAATAATTACATTCATCAAAATATCACATTCTTTCGAACAAAAATTACGATCTGTATGCTCCAATCCGCCACATCCGAAACTATTGAAATCCGATTAATTATTCCACTTTATCCAAACAAGATGCACAATCTGAGATCAGCCGAGTTACAGATAAGAGCTGACCTTACCTGCCTACCTAATTAGCTCCTTAGTAACATTTCACACTTTCTAAAAGAACATTGTCTAGCTCTGAACAGCTACACGTTTAAAAACTGGACAACAACTTTTTATGTCAAATAAATAAATAACCAGACAGACAGGCAATTCTTATACCAGCCACTCACGTTCAGACCGCCTGACAGACCTATTAGGTCTCACAGAACGTCTGAGTGTGATTGGCGGGCCTTATTCATATCTGCACACGATGTTCAATTGTTCAACCTCTCAAGACATTTTTAATAACATTTCACACTTTCTAAAAGAACATTGTCTAGCTCTGAACAGCTACGCGTTTAAAAACTGGACAATAACCAGACAGACAGTCAATTCTTATACCCGCCACTCACAATCAGACCGTCTGACATCAGACCTTAGGTCTCACAGAACGTCTGAGTGTGATTGGCGGGCCTTATTCATATCTGCACACGATGTTCAATTGTTCAACCTCTCAAGACATTTCCATCAACTAGGGCAGCACGTGCTTGCATTAATGCCACTCATCGCTGTCAGTCTCATTCTCCAGGGTAGTCCATAATTACGGTCCAGCCCCGGGTTTTTTGCTCTAATGAACCATCTGGCCTGCTCATGCCACTCATTGCTGTCAGTCTCATTCTCCAGGGTAGTCCATAATTACGGTCCAGCCCCGGGTTTTTTGCTCTAATGAACCATCTGGCCTGCTCATGCCAGGTCAACTTCTTCAGAGGGTCACAGGGTCAGTTGTAAAAGGTCAATTCTGACTGGGCTCTAACTTCTAATTTCTATTCAAGTTCTAAATTACCTGCCTCGGTGGTGTAGTGGTCTAATGAACCATTTGGCCTGCTCATGCCACTCATTGCTGTCAGTCTCATTCTCCAGGGTAGTCCATAATTACAGTCCAGCCCCGGGTTTTTGCTCTGATGAACCATTTGGTTGCTGTCAGTCTCATTCTCCAGGGTAGTCCATAATTACAGTCCAGCCCCGGGTTTTTGCTCTGATGAACCATTTGGTGGAGCACGTCCATGATTACAGTCCAGACCCGGGTTTTTGCTCTAATGAACCATTCGGCCTATCATTATCTTGCCGACATGACCTGTGATTATTTTGTCCACTAAAATGTCAAGTGGAATAACAAATGAGGATCTAGACCTCGCTTAGTTGCTTAGTTTACGAAAGAATCTGGTTCAGTACTGCTCAACTTGTTTGACACCGTCAAAATCGGAAAACCTGTTCGCCAGTTAAACCTTTCGCATAGTGAAACAAAGAATTTCTTTCAAAGGGGAATCTATGGAGCTTAAAAAGGCGCAATTGTTTTCAAGAAAGAGTCCTTCATAGATTCTAAGTTGTACAATTTACATTATAAGTTTCATCTAACTATGTAAATCAGATATCGCTAATCGGGTTGAGAGTTAGTTGGGGCGGCCACTGTCTAACAAATCTAGGTATTTTCGACATAGGTAGGTATGTCAGACCATCGGAACGTGTGTGGTGGAAAAGGCTTACGACTTCTAGGTCTCTCAAGACCGCCACTTACACCCGGACCGTCTGATAGACGCCAAACCCGTCTGATAGACGCCAAACCCGTCTGATACCCGCTTGAATGGCGGGTATCGGACGGTCTGAATTTCGTGCCTAGGCCCCTCTCATGGGCGATAATCCTAAATATGAGTGAGTACCTTACAATCACTTGAGACATGGGTGGTGACCTTAGTAGTCTAAATACAATATGTCTTGTACTCCTTATGTCCTTACACAGTGATGTATGTTGAAAGTACCACAAAGCAGTCAAGTTCTAAATGCACAGGTACATGAGTTTTCCAATCCAAAACTCAAGGAATCCAGTTATGCTGGGATTTACCAAGTTGGTTTGACATTCATCGACGATTGAGCTACACTTAATATCAGGGTAACCCAATCGGGTAAATCCAGGACTGGACTCCAATCCCAACACAATCTGACCCTACTCATCAGTCGGGTGAATCCAGGATTGGACCCCAATCCTAAGGATTGGACCCCAATCCTAGTTATCAGTCGGGTGAATCCGGGATTGGACACAATTGAGACAATCCAACATTCTAACCCCCCAGCCTTGGTTTGACATTCATCGACGATTGAGCTACACTTAATATCAGGGTAACCCAATCGGGTGAATCCAGGATTGGACACAATTCCGAGACAATCCAACGTGGTAACCCCCAGCCCAATACACATAATACGGGTTTCCTTACAATCAGATCCAAATAAATCGATAAATCGCACTTCGGGTTAATCTTGATAACTTGGTCTCTGGAGAAGACTTTTATTTTGGAAAAGACTCTTTCTTTCCCACATGTCCTTAATAACATTTCACACTTTCTAAAAGAACATTGTCTAGCTCTGAACAGCTACACGTTTAAAAACTGGACAACAACTTTTTATGTCAAATAAATAAATAACCAGACAGACAGGCAATTCTTATGAGAAATTCTTTGTTCACGGGAATTAAGATTTGGCAGATAAAAGACAAAATGGTTCTACTTGTACACGTGAAAAGGGATATAGAAGGGACAAATACCTCGATTGAACGAAGGGACAAATACCAATTTTCAACATCTCGATTGAACCTCGTGGTCATAACTCAAAACAAAATCAACCCAGCATCCAATCAAATTTCAAATTAGGTGAAGTCACGACCTCAGACATCTCAGAATCCACTGAGATTGCAAAATCTGAAAATCCATCACTACGAAATGGTTCAAGCATAAAAAAAAACCCGGTGAACCCGAACAAAAGTTTCTTTACAGTTAAAAAAGCCACAGGAAGCTTGGTAAACAAAGGCGTCTTAAATGTCAAAGGGTATACAGGCAAGGGTACCTCCAAAGTTCATCAATAATTCACAGGTCGAAACTTCGTCAAAAAATTAGACATTCAAAACAGACGCAGAGGGGGGAGGGGGGGGGATATTATTTGAGGGGTGGGAATCAACAATTCGATGGCAATATTGTTCCCGAGGTCAACTTCTTCAGAGGGTCACAGGGTCAGTTGTAAAAGGTCAATTCTGACTGGGCTCTAACTTCTAATTTCTATTCAAGTTCTAAATTACCTGCCTCGGTGGTGTAGTGGTCTAATGAACCATTTGGCCTGCTCATGCCACTCATTGCTGTCAGTCTCATTCTCCAGGGTAGTCCATAATTACAGTCCAGCCCCGGGTTTTTGCTCTGATGAACCATTTGGTGGAGCACGTCCATGATTACAGTCCAGACCCGGGTTTTTGCTCTAATGAACCATTCGGCCTATCATTATCTTGCCGACATGACCTGTGATTATTTTGTCCACTAAAATGTCAAGTGGAATAACAAATGAGGATCTAGACCTCGCTTAGTTGCTGAGTTTACGAAAGAATCTGGTTCAGTACTGCTCAACTTGTTTGACAACATCAAAATCGGAAAACCTGTTCGCCAGTTAAACCTTTCGCATAGTGAAACAAAGAATTTCTTTCAAAGGGGAATCTATGGAGCTTAAAAAGGCGAAATTGTTTTCAAGAAAGAGTCCTTCATAGATTCTAAGTTGTACAATGTACATTATAAGTTTCATATAACTATGTAAATCAGATATCGCTAATCGGGTTGAGAGTTAGTTGGGGCGGCCACTCCTCAAGGTTCTACTGTCTAACAAACCTGGGTATTTTCGATATAGGTATGGCAGACCATCGGAATGTGTGTGGTGGAAAAAGCTTACGACTTCTAGGAAGACCGCCACTTACACCCGGACCGTCTGATAGACGCCACCCCCGTCTAGGGTTGGGACATCGACATCGATGTTTTGAAAACATCGATACATCGGAACAAAAACATCGATGTCAACATCGATGTTTTTGATTACGATACATCGGATACTCGATATATCGAAGTTTAAAAACATCGATGTATCGAACATCGATGTTTTCGTCTCGATGTCCCAACCCTCCCCCCGTCTGATACCCGCTTGAATGGCGGGTATCAGACGGTCTGAATTTCGTGCCTAGGCCCCTCTCATGGGCGATAATCTTAATAAATAAAGTTAGAGAACCTTCTTAATTTTCAAAGGAAACGTAGAAAAAGATATAACATTTTTCGAAAATAAGAAACAGCGAGAAGTTATACTATGAAAATAACGCGAAATTCGACTAAATTGTTGCATGTATACATATACATAGTATGTATACATGTTGAAAGTACTTTAAGTACTACATATTAAAGTACATACCTTCTTATGTACATTGTACACATTAAAGTACATACATACCTACTTATGTACCATAGTAAGTACATTGTACAGACTCAAGTACCTAAATGTCCTGAATTCTCCATTAATCATATTAATCCAAGGGTTTGCTACAAGGAGCAGGGGAGATTAAGCAGTCCAAGTACTTTAAGCAGATATGTACTTAATATTTATGATCTCACTGCGTAGGTGTACAAGTACAATACATGCAATATATGAACATAGTTATAGACTTAAATAGTGCAATTGTAAATTGTATTAAAGTACAATATAGTTACAATTCTAGGACACTTGAGGTTTAGGTAAGGTCCAGGACTTTCATGGTAAGTGGGAGGGCCCGGGTTCTATTCTCAAACAAGTCATGGCAAAATGGCCATTTTCCTTGGCTAACTGTTCGAGTATTTGATCAAACCAAAACCTATTTTATAATAAACACATGAGGTTCGTTCTCGGAACGGCTGGCTTTCTCCCATCTCTCTTCGACTTCGGGACGATAAGACTTTAACCCAAAGGGCTAGGACTTCATCACTACAGCCTCACCTAGTTGAAGTCAAAGTGTGATTCTCTTTGTGGTAAATTGACTACTGCTTCTTTCAGATTCCATTAGAGCAGTGGTCAATTTTCCAATGCGGTCAGTGGTGAGTTTCCCTAAAGAAAAATACTTCCACTTCAGAGTCCATTTTGGTACTTATGGAAACACACTGTATATCCCAGGTATATCGAATACCACCCTGTATGTCGTAGGTAGATGATTAATGAATGGGACGTTTTCGGAACGGCTGGCTTTCTCCCATCCTGCATGCCTTTTCTCTTTGACTTCGGGACGATAAGACTTAAACCCAAAGGGCTAGGACTTCATCACTACAGCCAGTTAAAGTGTGATTTTCTTTGTGGTAAATTGACTACTGCTTCTTTCAGATTCCATTAGAGCAGTGGTCAATTTTCCAATGGCCAGTGGTGAGTTTCCCTAAAGGAAAATACTTCCACTTCAGAGTCCATTTTGGTACTTATGGAAACACACTGTATATCGAATACCACCCTGTATGTCGTAGGTAGATGATTAATGAATGGGACGGTATTGTTTAGTCTAGGACCTAGACCTAGGTGGTCGAGTGACCTTAGCTAATCGTACGTTAGGTGCGAACATATCCTATCCTAATTAACCGGTAGCACGGAATGATTTGCCAAATCGCTCCGGTATCGCTTAACCAGGATGTCCTTCCCGTTTTTTTTTTTGCCAGCCTAGTCAGCTTAGTTGGTGCGTCTGCCTTGTAAGCGCTAGGCCGCGGGTTCGATTCCCGCCCGGGGCGGATTTTATTCTGATGGGATAATATTCGTTCTCGGAACGGCTGTCCTGTCCTTTCTCCTATCCTGTCTTCCTCCTCTCTTCGATTTCGGGACGATAAGACCATAGCAGTTACAGTTCCCTCTGTCAAACCTCTTCAATTTTTTTTTGCAGTGGTCTTCTTGGTTTTGGACCTTAAGGCTCGACCATACAGCCAGATATTGATAGAGGGAACTGTAACTGCTATGGCCTTATCGTCCCGAAAGCTTACAGAGAAAGAGGACAGGATAGGAGAAACCCAGCCATCCCGAGAACGAACCTAATCTGTTGAGGACAAAATACGCCCCGGGCGGGAATCAAACTCGCAACCTAGCGCTTATAAGGCAGACGCACTACCTTCCAAGCTAAGCTAACTAGGCTGGCTTCTAAATCCACCTTACAGAATTAGACTAGGCTTCATTAGCTTAACCGTCGGTAAGTAAGATGACGTAGAAAATATGACGCATTTTGCTCTTATCGCTGAAAAAACTGGATGTCAGGGATTAGCGAATCACGGGCAAGATTCAAAAAGGATATACACAAATCAAATTGACCTCCATACTCATTCAGGACTTAGGACAGCAGAATATTTTGCGCATCCAATCAAATTTCAAATTAGGTGAAGTCACGACCTCAGACATCTCAGAATCCACTGAGATTGCAAAATCTGAAAATCCATCACTACGAAATGGTTCAAGCATAAAAAAAAACCCGGTGAACCCGAACAAAAGTTTCTTTACAGTTAAAAAAGCCACAGGAAGCTTGGTAAACAAAGGCGTCTTAAATGTCAAAGGGTATACAGGCAAGGGTACCTCCAAAGTTCATCAATAATTCACAGGTCGAAACTTCGTCAAAAAATTAGACATTCAAAACAGACGCAGAGGGGGGGAGCGGGGCTAGGGAGGGGGAATATTATTTGAGGGGTGGGAATCAACAATTCGATGGCAATATTGTTCCCGAGGTCAACTTCTTCAGAGGGTCATAGGGTCAGTTGTAAAAGGTCAATTCTGACTGGGCTCTAACTTCTAATTTCTATTCAAGTTCTAAATGCACAGGTATACACGTGAGTTTTCCAATCCAAAACTCAAGGAATTTTTTTTTTTTTATGTTTAAAAGATGAGTGTTTCACCGCCGTTTTTATTTCGTAGCGATGAAACAACTGCTACATTGGACGCTTGTGGTCTGTGTCGTAGCATTGATGACATCAGCTATGATTTTGATTAGGGTAAATTCGTATAAGCTTAACCCAACTTTTAGGGCTGATTGCCCCAACACATAAGTCTCAAACCGGGCTTTTTGTGTGCAAGAGCTGTATGTTTGGTGACCACTCGGCTGGAACTCTGGACCATCTTTCAATGATCCTGCCACCATTAACATACATAGGAATGTATAATAAATAAATGAATAAGTATCTATATATCATCAGGTTGAGGTGTCCATAACACTTGATCATATTCATAATAATAGGCAAAACATCCTGTCCCCATGTACGTAACTATTAAATTACTATACAATATGCTTGAGATCTACATATATACCTATAGGACAATACGTATACCAGGGCCGTATCCAGGATTTTGCCGAGGAGGGGCTCGAGGGTCCAAACACTAATGGAGGGGTGGGATGCTCCAAATTTTCAAAGTCCGATGGTCTATACAGTACAGGAGAAAAATGAAGCTCGAAGGTAGGGGAGAGGAGTGGCCGGGCCCCCTCGGCCCCACTTTTTCGGAGTCTGACGTAAAGGAGAAAAATGGAGCTAAAGGGGGAGGGGGGCCCTCACCCCCCCCCCTAAAATACTGCCCTGATGTATACCAAGATAGAGTCTGTACCTATAGGTGCTATAGGAGACACGGGGATACAATAAGGATGTCTCGATTAGATCCAGCAGTGAGCGGACCAACGAACGAAGTGAGTTCTAAGTTTTAACTCGACGATTTTTCTTTCGGTTTGTATGTTCAACCTAGAGGATATTTTTTGCTTCTTAAAATTGTGACATTCTTTATTTGAGGGAGAAACAACATCCAAAATGACGTCCAGGAGATGGGAGTAGATCCTGAATCCTGGCAGGAGTTTGCTCAAGACCGAGCGCAATGGAGGCACAGCGTAGAGCAGGTATATGATCGACAAGGCCTTAGACACGGATAACTAAGTAAGTTTATTTGAGGGGCAGTCAAAGGCCAGGCAAACTGCGAGTAAAATTTCCACGAATTTCAGGAAATTCAAGATATTTTATTTCCCGAGAAAATAAAAATAAAATCAAAGTGGGACACTAAACACGGAATGTCCTTCCTAACTCTCCTTTATTATTCACACCCAGCATATTATACAGAGGTCACTGTAATGACGTCATTCGATGACCTATTGGAGGTGCTTACTTTTATTCACTATTTTGTTGAGTTGGAGGAAGACCATGTCCAGAAAAATGTATTGTATTCACTAGTTAGGTACCTATACTTTTTTTTTTTACTAGAAATAGTCTCAGAAATAGAAATGTTTTCCACCAGAAATAGGTGATTTTTTTACCCCTTCATCTATTTTTTTCGACCTTTTCCCTCAACTTTCATAGATATAGGTGATGATTGGTGATTAAACCTACTCAAGGAAAGGACAGTGGGTTCGCTTCCTGCCGAAGTGTGGAATTTTGTACTCAATGTTATTTTTTTGAAAATTTGACTGGCATAAGAGTAGTAGCCTACTCCTGGGGTAAAGGGCTGAAGAGACTTCAGTCGTTTTTGAGCAACTAACACCACATTATCATTTCCCCTGGTTTTTTAGTTATCTTCCTCAAGCCTTCCTACTTCTCAACTCTAAGCTTGCTTCAAATGCTACTAGCTAATTCTGGACTTTAGCCTGCTATGGGGCTTAGAAGCCTCTAGCCTAGAAATTCCTACCTGGTCATGTTTCATAATATCGCATGCAAACTGAATATTTATGTGTCAGAATCATTAGCTTAGGACTTTACAGACGTGTGAGTTGTGATAGAGAGGGAGGGGGTGGAGAAGGAGGAGACAAAGACAGAGGAAGAAATATGAAAATAGAGAGGGAAGAAGGGAGGAAGACTGGAAAGAGAGAGGGAGGGAGAGAGACGAGGGAGGAGGGAGAGCCAGAGAGAGAGAGAGAGAGAGAGAGGAAGAGAGAGAGAAAAAAAGGGAGGAGTAAAAGAGGGTGGGAGGGAGAGAGAGAGGGGGAGAAAGAGGGAGGGAGGGAGAGAGAGAGCGAGAAAGGAGAGGGAGAAAGAGAGAGATAGGGGAGAGAAAAAGGGAGGAGTGAAAGAGAGGGCGATGAAGGAAAGAAAAATGAGGGGAGAAGGGGGAGGGAGAGAGAGGCAGAAAAAGGGAGAGAAAGAGAGAGAGAGAAGGAGCTACGTGAGACGGATGTCTAATAACTCTAATGTAATGTATCTCTCTCTCTCTCCTACCCCCCCACCTCTATCTCTCTCACTCTTAAATATGAATATACTATCTAAGTGTGACTGGATAAAGCCAGACGTGTGTGGGTGAGAGAGAGTGAGAGGGGGGTGATTAAAATTCAGGTGTGGTCTATGGGACATGATTGTCCTGTCCAAATATACATATACCTGATCAACATTCAACATACATAGGCATATTAATACCCTAAAACCCACTCGGGCCTGCCCTGACCTGTCCATGGGACAGAAAAGTCCCTCTAGCAGAGAGTAGGTACTAGGTATCATTCCTTGTGAACTTTTCACTATGGGCTATAGGTCTGGTATACTTACATCACAGTAGGTATTCAGAAATGGTGAGGTTTTTACTGTTTTTATTGACGGCGTGGAGGGGCATCCACTCATGACATTTTGTAGCCAAAACCAAATGTCTGCCCAAATCACCCTAAGGCTGATTGATATGGTCACCCATCTGGATATCAACCATGCCCATCGTTGCTTAACTTCAGTGAATCATTAGGAACTTGTGCAGTGCTGTTGGCCACAGCGCTGTGTTGAGACTTTGAGAGATGAATATTTCTGGACAGCTGGACACTAATGGGCTAGTTCAACTCTTTTACTCTAATGTCTTTATCATTACCAAATTATTCATGATGCATTGTCCATACATATAATAATGCTATTAGATAATTGACTTATAAATAATACTACTGCCCAACAGTAATATTCTTGAGTGGAAGGTACCCAGAAAGGTGAATGTCTGAGAGGTATTCTCTACCACCTAACTGTTGGGGGTACCTCAAACTTTAGCTACCACGCCAAAGTTTTAGACGAGGAGGATTCAGCTCTAAGAACATTGTGCTTGTGATGGATTGATAAAAAAGAAATTAAATAATAAAGGGCATTAGACAAACAAGCAAATGACAGAAAGTAGGAGACAGACAACAGACAAGATTTGAAGAAATCTTGAACTTTTATTCCAAGGCAAACATCTCCCGCAGACCATTTTTTCCAAAAACAGAAGAGTACCTGACAGTTTTACTTGATTCAAACAAACAAACAAACAAACAAACAAAATGAGACGAACCTTATGTGTTTAGATCTTGCAAAATTAGATTAACGATTTTTTAATTGCGACCAAATCATGAGACGAACCTTATGTGTTTAGATCTTGCAAAATTAGATTAACGATTTTTTAATTGCGACCAAATCTAGATGAAATCAGTTTTCAGAGTCTTTGAGAAGGTTCCTCAGATGTTGAGAGCCCTTAAAAGGAAATGGCGATTCATCAATATTAATCAAAATCCAACAAGAACACAAAATACACAACCACATCCGAAAACCAGCATACCAAAAAACTCGTTGCTTGTAGGCACATGAAGGAGAGAATACAATAATTATTATACAACCAGTCCTGAATAAATACTATTACCTATAGTACCTATACCAAAATACTGTTCAAGGTTCACTTCAATAGCCACTTTTGGTAAGTTTGAATAAATATAAATTGTCTTAATAGTTTTTTTTCCCTCTTAAGAGGTTTAATGGAGGGAGGTGTAACTGCTAAGGTCTTATCGTTCCGAAAGGAAAGAGCGAAGAAAAACAGGATAGGAGAAAGCCAGCCGTTCCGAGAACGAACCTCGTGTGTTTAGGATGAAGTCCGGAATGGAACCCGCAACCTAGAGCTTACAAGGCAGACGCGCTACCCACCATGCAAACTAGGATGGGCTCTTCAATCTTTCTTATGTATTAAAATTCAGTTAATTCAGTATTGATTGATTTTTTAGGTCGTGGTAAATTGACTACTGCTTCTTTCAGATTCCATTAGAGCAGTGGTCAATTTTCCAATGCGGCCAGTGGTGAGTTTCCCTAAAGGAAAATACTTCCACTTCAGAGTCCGTTTTGGTACTTATGGAAACACACTGTATATCCCAGGTATATCGAATACCACCCTGTATGTCGTAGGTAGATGATTAATGAATGGGACGCACCTCTTTTTCTTTTTGCCTCTCTCTCTCCTCTCTTTCTCTCTCCTAAACATTCTTATTTTATTTTCTCTTCTTCTTCTTCTTCTTCTTCTCTTTCTCTCACATTAATATGTCACAGCATGCCTTTTCCCTCTCTCTCTATATCTCTCACACACAGCATCTCAAGATCAATACTCCCCTACTTCTCTCTCTCTCTTCAACCTCTCTTTATCTCTCTTCCTCCTGTACCATTTTTCCTCTCTTTCTACATAGTTCCGTTTTTTTGCCTCTTCCTCTTCCTTTCTCTCCTCTCTCTTTCTATCATCTTTCTCTTTCTCTCCTCTCTCTCTCTCTTTTTTTTTTTTCACACCGCATATAATTTCTCATCAAATTGTTTTTATTAAGAAGAGACCTCCCTCCTTCATCTCTCTCTCCCCCTCCCCCTCTCTCTTTCTCGATTCCCCACCTCATTCCCTCTCACTCTCTCACATCACTTTAACTTAGTATGCTATTTAGAAACAAAGGAGAGGAGATGAGATTACGTAACGCGAACAAATATTTCGTTATCAAGTAATTGACGAGTGAAAAATTCGAAAAAAAAAGAAGAAAAAATAAATGAAATATTTAAAATCAATTAAAATTCACGATCGCGACCTTAAACATGGAAAACAAGAAGTTGTGGTGTTATCTTAAGATAAAAATTCATACATCGCCGTACCCACACGAGTTTATGAAAAGCGACCAGTACATTGTATGTTATGTGTGTGAAGCGATCAAATTTTAAAATTTACTGTCAAAGTTCTTCAAACAAAATATCAGAGGAAAGGGAATTTAAAATTTAATGACTTGAAAAGTACCTAGGAACAAAAAAATTAACAGACTTTAAGGAATCGCTTAGAATCAGTACATTTTATGTGTGGTGATCAAATTTTGAAAATTAACGTCAAAGTACTTTACATGGAAAACAAGAAGTTGTGGTGTTATCTTAAAATAAAAATTCATACATCGCCGTACCCAACACGAGTTTATGAAAAGCGACCTGGTACATTGTATGTTATGTGTGTGATGCGATCAAATTTTAAAATTTACTGTCAAAGTACTTCAAACAAAATATCAAAGGAAAGAGAATTTAAACTTTAATGACTTGAAAAGTACCTAGGAACAAAAAATTAACAGACTTTAAGGAATCGCTTAGAATCAGTACATTTTATGTGTGGTGATCAAATTTTGAAAATTAACGTCAAAGTACTTCAAACAAGACAGGGGAGTGAAAATTCAATGACTTTGAACTTTAAAGTTACCAAAAAGCAACAGAGAGGTAAAATTTCAAAGTAGAAAGCATCTAAATAACACAGATCATTAAAAACTAGATGACTACACCAAAGCAACACGAGATATGTAAAAACTTATGTACCTAGGCTATATAAAAAAGACAAGGAAACAATAATATCTAATATTATTATTATTTTTCTAGACGAAGAATTCACTCAATTTGTACGGTAAGATATGTGAGGCGACTCGATCCCGTACGTACGTACTTAGGGGACCTGTCCGACCTTTGTAAGTTTGTACCTACTTGAGGAACACCTAATAAACGAGCTAAGAAAACGCAAGATAAACCTTTACTGAAGTTTACTGGATACTTTTTAAGGTTTCTACACTTTCTGCCGATTAAGGCGTTCTGGCTAAATCCTTCCGTGTGTCCAAATCCTGCTGTCTGATGCCAGCCAATCACATTCAGACTGACTGTCACAGTCGGAACGTTCGTGGCGGTTCGAGGCCTAGGTCTGTCAGACGTTCTGAGCGTGAGTGGCAGGCAAAACAGGGCCTTTAGGCCCTTTAGCTTCCCTAGTGACCCTATATGACGCCCTTCATGACCCTAAATCAGAGGCTATCAGAGCCCCTGCATTCCCCCAGTAACTACGTCTTGTTACATGAATATGGAAATTATTCTAGTACTCTATATTTCAAACTTAGGGTCACTAGGGTACTGGATACAGTAGGTGTGACCCAAATACTGGGGGTTTTCTCCAAAGTGGTGCTTTGGTAGAACTTGCAGATAGAAGCGAAAATGGTACATATGTAGGTGTGACCCAAATACTGAGGGTTTTCTTGAAAATTGTAGGTACTTAGGAACTTGCAGGCTTGAAGCGAAAATGGTACATAGTTGTAGCCGAAATTATGAAATCTTCTTCTTCGAATTTTCCCGCAGTAACTACGTCTTGTTACATGAATATGGAAATTATTCTAGTACTCTATATTTTAAACTAGGGTCACTAGGGCACTGGACACAGTAGGTATGACCCAAATAGGGGGGGTTTTCTCCAAAGTGGTGCTTTGGTAGAACTTGCAGACAGAAGCGAAAATGGTACATAGGTGTGACCCAAATACTGAGGGTTTTCTTGAAAGTGGTAGGTACTTAGGAACTTGCAGGCTTGAAGCGAAAATGGTACATAGTTGTAGCCGAAATTATGAAATCTTCTTCTTCGAATTTTCCCGCTGTCCTTTCTCCTATCCTGTCTTCCTCCTCTCTTCGATTTCGGGACGATAAGACCATAGCAGTTACAGTTCCCTCTATAATAACTGATTTTAAGGGACAAGGTTAGTGCTAACGCGCTTGCTTTCCATGCAGAAAATCTAGAATATCCCCTCCATGGACCAAACACCTACATAATACTAAGTATGTGTTGTTATTGGCAAACCTCTTTAATTTTTTTTTTTGCAGTGTTCTTCTTGGTCTTGGACCTTAAGGCTCGACCATACAGCCAGATATTGATAGAGGGAACTGTAACTGCTATGGCCTTATCGTCCCGAAAGCTTACAGAGAAAGAGGACAGGATAGGAGAAACCCAGCCATCCCGAGAACGAACCTAATCTGTTGAGGACAAAATACGCCCCGGGCGGGAATCAAACTCGCAACCTAGCGCTTATAAGGCAGACGCACTACCTTCCAAGCTAAGCTAACTAGGCTGGCTTCTAAATCCACCTTACAGAATTGGACTAGGCTGGCTTCATTAGCTTAACCGTCGGTAAGAAAGATGACGTAGAAAATATGACGCATTTTGCTCTTATATCGCTGAAAAAAACTGGATAGTCAGGGATTAGCGAATCACGGGCAAGATTCAAAAAGGATATACACAAATCAAATTGACCTCCATACTCATTCAGGACTTAGGACAGCAGAATATTTTGCTGAACACGCTTTAATATGATTATTTTTGCTATCGGAGAGTCACATTAGCAGATTTCTCGATTTGTTATAGACTAGGCTTCATTAGCTTAACCGTCGGTAAGTAAGATGACGTAGAAAATATGACGCATTTTGCTCTTATCGCTGAAAAAACTGGATGTCAGGGATTAG
Organism: Diaphorina citri; assembly: GCF_000475195.1. Taxonomy (NCBI): domain Eukaryota; kingdom Metazoa; phylum Arthropoda; class Insecta; order Hemiptera; family Psyllidae; genus Diaphorina; species Diaphorina citri. The sequence continues at coordinate 146,825 of NW_007377859.1, forward strand.
CGAATCACGGGCAAGATTCAAAAAGGATATACACAAATCAAATTGACCTCCATACTCATTCAGGACTTAGGACAGCAGAATATTTTGCTGAACACGCTTTAATATGATTATTTTTGCTATCGGAGAGTCACATTAGCAGATTTCTCGATTTGTTATGCTAATATGGTTGTGATTTGTTATGGGGTTCTCAATCTAAACCTCAAATTGATGATATCAGCTATGATTTTGGTTAGGGTAAATTCGTATAAACTTAACCCAAATTTTAGGGCTGTTTGGCGTTTGCCCCTACACATAAGTCTCAAACTGGGCTTTTTGTGTACAAGAGCTGTAAGCTGTGTTTGGTAACCACTCGGCTGGAACTCTGGACCATCTTTCAATGATCCTGCCACCATCTTTCAATAATATACATACAATTACATAGGTAATATGTACTAATATCAGTTACATACATAGATATGATGTATCTGATCATCAGATGTCCACAACACTTGATCATATTCATATTAATAGGCAAAACATCCTGTCACCATATACGTAAAACTATTAAATTACTATACAATACAATAGTTGCCTAGGTTCTAGATATAGCTATAGGACAGTATACTTAGATAGAGTCTGTAGCTATAGGAGACACGGGGATACAATAACGATGTCTCGATTAGATCCAGCAGTGAACAGACCAACGAACTAAGTGAGTTTTTAGTTTTAACTCGACGATTTTTCTATGTTCAACACCTAAAGGACATTTACTCATAAAAATTCTGTGATAGCCATTCTTAATTTAAGGCTGAAAACAGAGAGGAGCGGAGAGGGATAAGAAAAAGGGTCCAAGGGTAAAAAAAGAAGAAAAAAATCCCAAGTTTGAAAGTAGGTAACCTTTGTTTAAAAACAATAATGCAGATTCCGTGCATATCCTAGTTTTTGACTTCACACAAAAGCGAAAAGAAAGTAGGTAACCTTTGTTTAAAAACAATAATGCAGATTCCGTGCATATCCTAGTTTTTGACTTCACACAAAAGCGAAAAGCCACAAACTTTATGGGTTCTAATAAATTAGATAAAGCTTCAAAATCTACATTACTTTTCTAATTTTTCAGGTCAATAATTTTCCGTAGAAAAACAAGAAACGGAAATTTATGGCTATGTACTTGAACAGTAATTCGTAGGAAATAAAACAATGAAAAGAATGAAATTAGCTTGGATTTTTAATGCTTTTTCATTGCAGTTCTGCAGTGTTTTTGTTCGATGCTTGCTAGGATTTTGGATTATTTATTAAAATCATAAGCGTTTAGCATACTGAAAGAGGAAAAAGATTTTATTGTGGGATTTAAATTAAAACAATGAAAAGAATGAAATTAGCTTGGATTTTTAATGCTTTTTCATTGCAGTTCTGCAGTGTTTTTGTTCAATGCTTGCTAGGATTTTGGATTATTTATTAAAATCATAAGCGTTTAGCATACTGAAAGAGGAAAAAGATTTTATTGTGGGATTTAAATATTGAGGAAAGTATTAAACTTGTTAAGGAATCAAAAAGTTCAAAACTTTCGGGGGCCAATACTAAAAAAATAAGTAAGTGAGGCAGTAGATTTTTTTCTATCCACAGTAAAAAAAAAAAAAGGAAAAGGAAGGAAAGTTTTCCTGTGTTAAGGAAAGCTAACAAGAGGCAGGGGACCAGTTTCTTCTAACGTCTGAAGAGATAAATGTTCATCCGTACGCTCTGGGACCCTTCCTTCCAATTTCCAATGATGTTGGCTGATGTTTCCAATGCTATTCCATTTATCATCCCATTCAGCTTATGTAGGTATGTGTAATGTGGGAATATACGTGTGTATTTCAACCTCCATTCATCTAACCTACATGTGGGTAACGTATTTCTTACTTCATTGTGCGGGAATATACGTGTGTATTTCAACCTCCATTCATCTAACCTACATGTGGGTAACGTATTTCTTACTTCATTGTGCCAACTCACTTATCTTTGTTCGTTTGCATTTAAAAAGTCCATGTTTTTTATGGTTTTGACTCCTGCAACCTTTTCTTTTGCTACAACCTCTGGTAAATGTTTTACACTAATATACATAAGGAATTTTTCCATCTATCTAATATTGATTCCCTACTATTTATTCGAAATAAGAAGAGGTGCGAGTGTGAGAAAAAATATCGACCCATTTGTTTTTAGTGGAAATTTTTTCTTTGTGCTATTTTCTGATTGCGGAAACAAACGGTTCAAAATTATTATCGGTACAAAGTTTAATCCTTGCATCAGGTGTAACTGGATAGATATCAGATAATTTGAAGGTAGTCCTAATGCAAATGCTAAAAGACAGAAAATCATATATCTGCACTTGTGTTGCACATTGCATACCTACTGGATTATCGGGCGCGCATACAAATTCCACCTTTACTTGGGAGCGGAGATTCTCTCTTCCGCCCTTCTCATGAATAGTATTGCCATTGCCGACGAACCCTAACTTTTTCACTGATATGAAAAAACAGACAATGGCAAGATCTTTTTTTTTTTTTTACATGTTTTAAACACATTAGATCACATTTCTTCACCCAGTAAACACTCAAGAAGGTATAAATATGCACAATATACTCAACAGGAATATACGTGTGTATTTCAACCTCCATTCATCTAACCTACATCTGGGTAACGTATTTCTTACTTCATTGTGCCAACTCACTTATCTTTGTTCGTTTGCATTTAAAAACTCCATGTTTTTTATGGTTTTGACTCCTGCAACCTTTTCTTTTGCTACAACCTCTGGTAAATGTTTTACACTAATATACTCGTACATAAGGAATTTTTCCATCTATCTAATATTGATTCCCTGCTATTTATTCCAAATAAGAAGAGGTGCGAGTGTGAGAAAAAATATCGACCCATTTGTTTTTAGTGGAAATTTTTTCTTTGTGCTATTTTCTGATTGCGGAAACAAACGGTTCAAAGTTATTATCGGTACAAAGTTTAATCCTTGCATCATGTGTAATTGGATAGATATCAGATAAATTGAAGGTAGTCCTAATACAAATGCTAAAGAAGATAGAAAATCATATGAATATCTGCACTTGTGTTGCACATTGCATACCTACTAGATTATCGGGCCCGCATACAAATTCCACCTTTACTTGGGAGCGGAGATTCTCTCTTCCGCCCTTCTCATGAATAGTATTGCCATTGCCGACGAACCTTAATGACAGAGGTATTGTTACCTCTATCATTTATCTCGTGTACTGACTTATGTATTACAAATCCCGGCATTATTGGGGACCCAAAAGGATATGATTATGAATAGAAATGTCATGTGTAAGTGTAAGGGATAAAATTCCACCAGTCAAGTGGAAACAAAGCTCTCTTTTTCCCCTTACTTTCTTGTCTTTCTTCTTCCTTTATTTCTCACTCTTCTAGTCTTTCTTCTCCTTTTCTTCCTCTCTTCTATATCCTTTCTCTTTCTCCGCCTCACTTTCTTGTCTTTCTTCTTCCTTTATTTCTCACTCTTCTAGTCTTTCTTCTCCTTTCCTTCGCATATTTTTCCTCCTTTCTCTGTCTTTCTCCGCTTCACTTTCTTGTCTTTCTCTTCCTTTATTTCTCACTCTTCTATAGTCTTTCTTCTCCTTTTCTTCCACTCTTCTATATCCTTTCTCTTTCTCCGCCTCACTTTCTTGTCTTTCTCTTCCTTTATTTCTCACTCTTCTAGTCTTTCTTCTCCTTTCCTTCCACTCTTCTATATCCTTTCTCTTTCTCCACCTCACTTTCTTGTCTTTCTTCTTCCTTTATTTCTCACTCTTCTAGTCTTTCTTCTCCTTTCCTTCGCATATTTTTCCACGCTTCCTGGTTCCACTCTTCTATATCCTTTCTCTTTCTCCACCTCACTTTGTCTTTCTCTTCCTTTATTTCTCACTCTTCTAGTCTTTCTTCTCCTTTCCTTCGCATATTTTTCCACGCTTCCTGTCTTTTCCTAACAGAATTTCCTCAACGCTTTCAAGACAACCCAGCGTGTAGCATTAACTGGAGCACTTCTTAGCTTCTTACTCATTGTGAGTATTATTCGCGTACTTATTAAAATACTTAAACTTATTAGGAGCATTAATGCTCGTATACTTACAATAAGTATGTCAAAGGAAATAAGGTGTAAGACTTTCGTTACTGATTTTCGACGACAGAGTAAAACAACAGTACAAAACGAACTCCTTCTGTATTTACTGAGAGGTAGGCGCACGGCATCGGCAGTGCGTCAGGCCGAGTACCGTCCTCAACACACAGTGTTTATATTACACGGAACATTTCGCCGTTTAGGTACCAACACTCTGACTGGTGATGACTATTTGGCGAGGACCAGTTTACCACCAGCAAAGTTATTATCATTTCTAGGGTTGTTTATATTACACGGAACATTTCGCCGTTTAGGTACCAACACTCTGACTGGTGATGACTATTTGGCGAGGACCAGTTTACCACCAGCTTTATGGGGGGACTAAAAAACGTCAATATCTCGGGAACGGTTTGGAATTTCGCGACTTTCCGATTTTTCCCAGTACCTACAAAAAATAAGGAATCCAATGGTGAAAACCGCATCTTCCTAGCACGTCTAGAAGTGGGTTAGAAAAAAAAAGTTCTACGGCGTAAAACGAGTATTAGCTAAAAACTACTTGAAGTAACATCACGAAGGCAGTTCCAAGGTACAATCTATTTAAAAAGCTAAAACCAGCCGAAAGTCTCAAGGATTATAAAATTACACTCTTGAAAATCTCCGCTTTTAAAAGAATAAATTTGCACAAAGTTTAAGGCAGACTGTTCCATTTAGATAATTAAAACACTAGCACATATTTTCACTTGTAGATATAAGTAATAAGCTAAATTATCTTTATTTCAGACCAAATTCTAGGAAGACTAGTGAAATATACTACCATTTTTTGCTCATTCGTATCCTCTATGTTTATGTTACAGCTAGTGCACAAGAAAGGTAGAGTTCTCTATAACTCAGAACATACAGCAAGACTAACAAGAGCTTCTGTCAGGAACGCCTCAAGGTAGTACAGAGATAACCCGGGTAAAGGAGGCATGAAATTATAAACATCCAAAACAGAGGCTCGAGGAATGGATTTTCCTCAGGAGCTAAGTCAAGTAAAATGAAGAAATTCTCAAGAGAAATGTTCTATGCTGACATGTAGTAATGGAAACGGTTCCGGCGTATAAAAAAGAAATGTTATCTGGAAGACTATTACAATGAAAATGGAGAGAGAGGCTTGACGCGACGGCGACGTCTCTCAACTAAACGGTGATTGCATTTCTCAGATAGATAGCCTAAAAATGTAGAACGGCAAATCGAAATGCTTTTTCTACAAAATACAAGTATGTTTCTCATTTTCCGATCAATTTCAATTCAAGAGAAACACCGTTATGCTGACAGGTTTTTCTACTTTGGGGATGAAACTTGAATCCCTAGAGACTACAGTGACGATGGCAGGGCCCAATATTTCAAAGCTAGTAAAAAACGTTCCCATATTTCCACTCAGATTCTCAGGTGTCGAACACTCAACACACACCTCCATCCTGCTGTCACTAGACAATATTGTAAAAATAATAATAAAAATAATAATAATAATAATCTACAAATAATATAATGTAGCGACAAGTTTTTCCATCAATGTTTCTCATTTTCCGATCAATTTCAATTCAAGAGAAACACCGTTATGCTGACAGGTTTTTCTACTTTGGGGATGAAACTTGAATCAACCACATCACTGACACAGGGTAAAATATAGATACATAAACATTATGTATCATGATATTCCCTTAGTAGAGTTTTATCCCCTGGGAAACTAAACAATCTTTAGTACAAAATTTCGTTTCAGGAGAAATTCATTTTCAAACAGGAGTAATATTCAAACTTAGCATAAAACAAAATGAGCTGAGTTTGATCTGAACAAAATGAGGGAAAGCATGAAGAAGGAAAATGCTTCCACTCTTCTATATCCTTTCTCTTTCTCCGCCTTACTTTCTTGTCTTTCTTCTTCCTTTATTTCTCACTCTTTAGTCTTTCTTCTCCTTTTCTTCCACTCTTCTATATCCTTTCTCTTTCTCCGCCTTACTTTCTTGTCTTTCTTCTTCCTTTATTTCTCACTCTTCTAGTCTTTCTTCTCGTTTTGTTCCACTCTTCTATATCCTTTCTCTTTCTCCGCCTTACTTTCTTGTCTTTCTTCTTCCTTTATTTCTCACTCTTCTAGTCTTTCATGTATTTCTTATGGGGAACTAAAAAACGTCAATATCTTGGGAACGGTTTGGAATTTCGGAGATTTCCGATTTTTCCCAGTATGTACAAAAAGTACAACTATACCAAAGTGATACCAAAAGTGATGTCTGCAATCTTCATAACGAGTAGAAATTTCAAAGCGATTCCCTCAGGAAGACCGGAACTCGGGATGCATAAAACCATATAGGAAAGTCCGGGACTACCCAGCATCAATCTCAATAGTGCTTGGGGCTCCAGGGGGCCTTGACACGTTGTGATATGAGATTATCGTCACGTCTCAGAAACCACAACGGTCTCATGAGAACGGGTCAGCTTGGGGTAATTTGAGATAGAGATGGGTAATTTGGTGCACAGTAAATTCAAGTCTCATTATATTCAAGTCTTGAATCTACTTGTGAATATGCTCTGGATTACTACTCGTAAATTGAATGTTTTAACTCAATTCCCTTCATATTCATAATCCTTTTTTGCAGTTCTCCTAGCGTTGAATTGGATTCAATTGCCAGAAAGGACAGAAAAGAGACGAGAATAAGAATCCAACACTGTGGTTTCTGTCCTTTCCTTTTTCCAGAGAAGATATTTGATCCGAGTTCCCCAGGTTTACAGTACACGGTAAACTTTTACTTTATTTCACCATTTCAAACTTCAAGACACATTAACTTTTCCTTTGTCGTCCTCCTTTAAAGCTGAGAGATGTTTTCATGAACCGATGAACCCGAGAAAGAAATAAAAAAGCTACTTTCTTGCAGGTACTAGTGTAAAGAAAAAGTTGTATGTGATTACGAAAGATATGCGAATCAGAGGAGATTAATATGGACCATGAACCGATGAACCCGAGAAAGAAATAAAAAGCTACTTTCTTGCAGGTACTAGTGTAAAGAAAAAGTTGTATGTGATTACGAAAGATATGCGAATCAGAGGAGATTAATATGGAAGATACAAAAGGAAAAGTCCGATATAGAGACAGGAAAGACTTGTTAACTTTCACAAGGAAAAGGTTGAATGAGGTTAATGACTTTTGTTGAAGTCAACAAACAGATAAACAATAAATAATCCGTTTTAAACATTAACCGCTGACTTTAAACATATCAGGTTTATTTGAAAATAAATTCAATTAGTAAAATACCCCATTACCTACTTGTATGCTTTCTAAACGAGACGAAAATTCAATAGGTACTGGGTATATCTACGCATTATTGGTTAGGATTATATTAAACATCCTATGTATTGAAAATATGACGGATGTCTACGCCTATTACACAAAAGCGAGCACTGCATAGGTAGGTAAGAACGTGCAGCAAAAATGCTTTTACTGAAACACGTCGTTAAATAGCGGGGGGCATGTAGGTAACACACTTTTTGGAGATAAAAATGGTAATAAAATTGCAGTTTTAAAAGTTTTTTCCGTCCAGCTCCAATTCATTTCAGTTCCACGTGAATTATGAAAATGAAAATATTCATGACCATCCGGCTATGCATTTATGACCCGCGCCGCAATGTTGTTAAACCGAACCGAACATCAGATTGCTTTCGGCAATTACAAAAGCGCTGCAGTATTGCTACATATAAATATGTACTACTAGACATCAGGTAAAATCGAAAAATCTTTACAAATACATATTTGTAAAGATAGAAAATATATAAATAAGAAAGTAGATAAAGATGGCATATAAAAAGGGAGCACTTCTACTTTCAGCTCCAGTCAAATAAGGAAAACCTTTTTGCATTACATAGACTTTCTCCTAAGCAAAATTCATTTTCTTAGAAGCTTCCAAGAAAATGATCTTCTTCTGCCTCTTCTTTGTGTGCCATGTCCATTAATGAACGTTGGGGATCAAATTGGCTAAATCACTATTTTCCACTACTTTAGCAAACAGCGTTGAATTAGATTCCTGGAACCAATATCTATAAGATTTTGCATCCATGATTTCCTTTTTCTACCTCTCCCCCTACTCCCCTTAACTTTTCCCTTAAGAATACGAAGCAGTTTACAATGTTTATCTGGGTGTCTTGATATACGAGTATGCTTTCTAGATTTTATTGAGAGTGTGTGTGCGCTTCTGTGTCTTATGAGAGACAGCTTATGAAACTGAAAAGTCCGCTAACTCCAGTCATTGCAGCTTCACAGAAAGAATGAGCTTTCCATAGCCTTTCGGCAACACGATAAAGCATTATTGTGTACACAACAAGCGACAACGTCACATCTCAATGCACACATATACTTCTGAGTGTTTTCTTCGTATGCAGCACAAGTAGGAAAAGTACCAACGAAAGGATTATTACGTTACATCTAGAAGTGGGTTAGAATTAGTATGAGTGAGTGAGTGAGTCAGTTACACAAGGGGCGTTAAGCTTGATTGATTAAAAAAAGATCTCGGCTTAAAATGAAATAAATAAAAAGACTCCAATAGAAAATAATATACGGGCTGTGGGAAATGTGTTAAATATGGGGGACTGTATACTATGAAATATATTTATATGTGTACGAAGTATTGTTCAGAGCGATAAGCGAGAGAGAATGATAGTTACCATGGATAACATAAATCTTGTTGGTCAAATAGGAGATGTATCAGGTACCATTCCTACCAAAGGTTAAGCCTGGTAAAGTCCATTATTTAATATTGACATTGACAATATGCCACGATATCGCACAAGTTGGACTCATGTGCGAGTAACATAAGGTTATAAGGAAAGTAAAAATATTTCGTATTGAACTTTTCTGGGTACTTAAAAGTTGAAAAAAGACATACATATGTACCTAAATTTTTTCTGTTCCGGACGTATTTCAACAGAATATGAAAATGGTTTTGATTTTCAAAGCTTTTAAAAGATTGCACCAGTCAATGACGCTTCAATTTATTTGAGTGCCTAATCCGAATTCAAAAATCAATCATCATCATCAAAAGTACAACTATACCAAAGTGATACCAAAAGTGATGTCTGCAATCTTCATAACGAGTAGAAATTTCAAAGCGATTCCGCTACAATACTGAGGAGCATCAGGGATTACGAGTATGTGGGCATAATTTTCATATGGTTCCCACAGGCCCATCATGTGTTAATTCGCATACAATATTTTACTTTCCGCCTGTTTCTCTGTTTCTCTCTCTCTCTCTCTCTCCCTATCTCCAAAAAAACTCTTTTTTATAGAAGCGTGTTGAAAATATTTTTCGGTTGTAAAAAAAAACTCGCAGCAGCTGTGTGCAGCAAGTTTAGGCCTGATGTTTACTTCTGGTTTAACTACATCACTGACACAGGGTAAAATATAGGTCCGGCATGATGGTATACAGAGTTACATAAACATTATGTATAACTCCCTTAGTAGAGTTTTATCCCCTGGGAAACTAAACAATCTTCAGTACAAAATTTCGTTTCAGGAGAAATTCATTTTCGAACAGGAGTAATATTCAAACTTAGCATAAAACAAAATGAGCTGAGTTTGATCTGAACAAAATGAGGGAAAGCATGAAGAAGGAAAATGCCTATACACATAACTCTGGAGGAAGACGAGTTAAAGGGAAAGAAGGAGAAACAGAATGGGGTAGAAAAAAGTCATGGAGAGAATAGAAAGAGACTAGCATTATTCTTTTCCATTCTCATAACTTTTGCTTCAAGACCAACACAATATGAGCATCAGACGGGATGAGACATACGAGTATGAGTAACATACAGAGCCCTCATATTTCAAGTTTCCAAAGTCGTTTTTCATAATACGAGCTGGAGACAGGGACCTGATGGTAGATTGAAGAGAGAAGGAAAAGAGGAGGAAGGAAAAGACGGACAAGGAGAAGAAGAAAGGAAAAGGAGTAGTTACGAGAAAGGTGAGAAGTACAAGGAGGAGAAACTTGGAAGAAGAACCAGAAGAACAAGAAGAAGAAATAGGAGTAAAACTGGGACAAACAAAATAATTGTTGGAGAAAAACAAGTCTAGTTCTCTTGTTATTTAAGTAGGACACAAGCAGATTATGTTGCGAAAATTTCGCACAAGTTCTAGAAAATGGCTACGGGCTCGGAGTACTAGAGAAGGAAAAGAGGAGGAAGGAAAAGACGGACAAGGAGAAGAAGAAAGGAAAAGAAGTAGTTACGAGAAAGGTGAGAAGTACAAGGAGGAGAAACTTGGAAGAAGAACCAGAAGAACAACAACAAGAAGAAATAGGAGTAAAACTGGGACAAACAAAATAATTGTTGGAGAAAAACAAGTCTCGTTCTCTTGTTATTTAAGTAGGACACAAGCAGATTATGTTGCGAAAATTTCGCACAAGTTCTAGAAAATGGCTACGGGCTCGGAGTACGATACCTAGTTAACAATTTTATTATATTCAAATAAACAAGAACATTTTTATCTCTCTTACGAACAGTTTTATACCCAAAACTTCCGAAGTAGTATGCTAGTAATAAAACTGAACAAACCGAGTAGCTTTCAACACCTGCCCCTAGAGACGAAGTGTGCGAGGAGCTCAAATAGCTCGTCCGGTGTGCAACAGATCACGGGTTCAAGTGTTGTTAGTAAATTTTTATAGATGGGCGTACAATAAATAAACATTTTTATCTCTCTTACGAACAGTTTTATACCCAAAAACTTCCGAAGTAGAATGCTTAATGCTTGTAATAAAACTGAACAAACCGAGTAGCTTTCAACACCAGCCCCTGGAGATGAAGTGTACGAGGAGCTCAAATAGCTCGTCCGGTGTGCAACAGATCACGGGTTCAAGTGTTGTTAGTAAATTTTTATAGATGGGCGTACAATAAATACATGGATCTGATGGATACGCTCAATGAGCTACCACCTGTGATTCAAGTTAATCAAGTTACTGATTCTAAGAGCTCTTGAAAAAGGTATACAGTCGACCACACGAGACCTTTAAAATAATCTTCTTAGAGGTCTATACATTGAAGAGAATACACCTTGTTTGTACGGCTAGGATACGAGATACGACTGAAAACTCCCCTTCAGGCGGGCAATATTAAAACAATGAAGGATGGTGTCAATATTGGACGGGTAGTCAGGGAGGTCAACAGCTTTTCCTTTCCTATAAAACTTTCAGAGCAGAAAAAATAGAGAGGCAAGGGAGGAGAAGAGAAATGATGAGACCCAATGTTGGAAAGGTTGAGAGACAACTACAGCAACAGGGTCGAGATACGAGATATTGAACCTGGAGAGACAGAGGAGAGGAAGAGGAGATCAAAAGAAAAAGAAGTAAGAAGGGTTGATGAGGATTCACGAGGGTTTGAGGAAAGCGGAAGGGAACGGATATTTGGATGAAGAGAGGACGGTAGATTCTTTCACATCGCACGCACCAATTCTCTCAACAAAACAGGGTGCCAAGTTATAAAGAAAGTAATATATAACTTGAAGAAGGAAGAAGAGAAAAAGAAATTGCGGAAGTTGTGAAAAGAAAGGAGAGGAAATAATGGAGAAAAAAAGCGAGAAATTTCCTTTGTTCTCGGAGATTTGTCAGTCACGTAGTAATTTAAAACTTTTCGGATATTCTTGAAATATTTTTGTGAGTACTCTCAATACAATAGACAACCTGTGCAGTGGAGGACGTCACAGAATAATAAAGGGCATGCTAGGAAAAAATAGAGGATATGAGAAGAAAGAATTTGAGAATACCCCTGAAATGCTGTGAGTGGCATTCGTAGATTCGTAGAAGCTTAACCCATCCTTTAGGGCTGTCCAGCCTCTACACCTAATCCTCAGTTTGGGCTTTTTGTGTATGGGGTTAAGCTGTTTCCTAACTAAGCTCGAAGATCCGAGCGATCTTCAGGAGCTTTTTAGTTAGGTTGTGTCCATGGACATCTTGCTGAGGGTTGGCTAACCCTACAGTGAGTCTCCATATTGTTAGGGAGTTACATTCGAAGATGACATGGGTAGCTGTCTCCTCGCACTCCCCGCATAACCTACATACAACTTGATCCTGATAGAAGCCCCTTGTTTGTAGGTGTTTCCTTAGTCCACAATGCCCGGTAATCAGGCTGGTGACTAAGCGGGTGAGTGGCATAAAGGTCATACTATGAGAAAAACTAGATGATGTGATAGGTACATACGACAAAGTTAAATGAATGATACAGACATGTCTACCCTTTGAAGGGTCGTCAAACGAGGTACCCTCTCTTTTGACGATTAATTTCTTGGCTTATTTCTCCATGCCCATTGTAGAAGTGCAGAAGGAATCGAATATCCACCATTGTAATCCTTCTGTGCATGATGCATGGAAAGATTTGAAAGTGGCTTTTCACTGTGGAAACATAAATACACTGACTTCAATACTAGAATTAGTCGTACTTTAAGTCGGACCTCCATTCCGAATGTAAACCTCCCGTCGACAAAATACTCGGGTAATTTTATTCTCAGCAAAGAAGATTTAAGTCCTCCCTCTTCCAACTTCTTCTTTAAGAAGGAAAGTAGTTCAATTGTTGTACCCGGGGGAATTTCGTTTTTTGGCAAAACCTAATTTGATACGATAGCATTTGAATCCAAACTCCCTGACGAACTTGAATGTCTTATGATGAGTGACCTTTTTCATTGTCGTTATAAGCCATGACCACAAATAGTTTCGTGGCAACCTTGGATTTCAAGTCTTGGGATAAAAAAGGAGAAACATTTAATTATGTGCCTACCAGGGGTTCTATTTCTCCCATCTTTCGTTCCTACTCCTCGGAGTAAAAAAAAAAACCTATAAAGGTATCTTTTAGGATTGATTTTTAGAAGAATTTGAGAACATAAAATAATACAGCAAACAGCGTTGAATTAGATTCCTGGAACCAATATCTATAAGATTTTGCATCCATGATTTCCTTTTTCTACCTCTTCCCCTACTCCCCTTAACTTTTCCCTTAAGAATACGAAGCAGTATACAATGTTTATCTGGGTGTCTTGATATACGAGTATGCTTTCTAGATTTTATTGAGAGAGTGTGTGCGCTTCTGTCGGGTGTCTTGATATACGAGTATGCTTTCTAGATTTTATTGTGAGAGTGTGTGCGCTTCTGTGTCTTATGAGAGACAGCTTATGAGACTGAAAAGTCCGCTAACTCCAGTCATTGCAGCTTCACAAAAAGAATGAGCTTTCCATAGCCTACGGCAACACGATAAAGCATTATTGTGTACACAACAAGCGACAACATCACATCTCAATGCACACATATACTTCTGAGTGTTTTCTTCGTATGCAGCACAAGTAGGAAAAGTACCAACGAAAGGATTATTACGTTTCTTTTCCTTATAAGTCTCGTTCTGGCAGTATAAACATGTGAAGGAAGTGTTTGAGTTTGTTGTATTTGTAATACGTTATTTAGACGGAAAACTGCATAACTAACTACTAACTATGAATCTGAGGAGCTTAAATAAATTTGTGAAGGTAAGTACATGCTGTGAGTGTTGCAGTCTGTTGCAGATACTTTTGAAACAGCAGGCTGAAATTACCTTTGTCTATTACCTTTGCTTACCGGGAAAAGGCATTCAAGGAATGGTATACGAGACCTTATAAAGCGCGCCGTTAAATTTTATGAATGGGAATGGAGCACGAACCTGCTGTCTCCAGACTGACTGCTCCACTGTTTTACCATCTACAGTCTACAGAGTGAATGTTGAAGATAAAAGTAATAACGAAAACATGATTTCTGGGGGGAAAAGGAGAAAGGGCAAGAGAGTAGAATAGGGAGTTTCATGTACACAATTAAACCCATAGGCGCCGTTTGCGCGGATAAAGGATGAAGGGAAAATTAGAAAACTTACGATTCATTCCTTAGTATACAGAGCTACGAAGGAAGAAATTAAAGTACCTATGTAAATGAAAACAAGACATAGATAGTATAGATAATAGAAGATACCCACTTGGAGGGAATTTGTACGAGTTCCCGATATTTTAGAAATTATGCAACGTGCAAGATTTATTTCATATTGGTCCAAATTTTAGGGAGAGAAAGAATAATAAACGCTACAATACTGAGGAGCATCAGGGATTACGAGTATGTGGGCATAATTTTCATATGGTTCCCACAGGCCTATCATGGGTTTAATAGAGAGAAAATAGAACGGAAAGATAATGAGTGAAAAGGAAAAATAATTGATGGAGGGAGAAAGAAATGATTTATACCCAGCGTAAATTATAATTTGCCGTACGTTACTGTTATTAGGAAGAAAAGCGTCATCAAGGAGAAATGTAGAGGAAAATTGAAGATTGCACGAGAAGAGAGGGGAGTAGGAGAGGGAGGAAAAAGGAGGAAGGGGAAGGAGACGCAGGAGGAAAGGAAGAGGGAGAAGAAGCATTATCATTGAGGAACAAAGATGAAGAGAGGAAAAGTGTTACTTTTCATTATTCACATTAGTAGGTTCACCATGCACTGCTTATCAGAAGAAAACAATCAAATTACCTAGGTACCTTGTTTTTAGAATGAGAAAGAGTGAAAATGAGAGAGGGAAGAGGAAGAAAGAAGGGGCGAGTAAGAATGAGAGAGGAAATAGAAGGAAGAAAGAGACTGTGAAAGCAGAGGAAGAAAAACTAGCTGAACAGAGATTTCACAACAATCTGCTAAAATCACTACGCCAGCCTTTGGCTTTTGCCAACTATTCAGTCATTAGCTTTCTAATTTTCTAAACAAGAAAATACCCTCAAATATTTACAAGGTTCAGACAAAAAGTTTACTTTTCAGCACTTATAATAAATTTGAAGCGGAGTTCTAATAAGTTTACAAGTTTTGAAGAGGGTTTACTCGGAAGATAAAATGCATCCCAGAGATACAAGGTATCATTGAGGCTCCTTGTGTTGAAGAGTTTTGTGGTGCATAAATTTACATGTAAATGGGTTTTCATCATTCTGATATCAATACCTGATGTTTTGGTTTGCGGTCTAGCTGGCCAGAGAAGGTGCTGTTAGTAATAAATTACAAAAGCACAAATATGTCACCTGAGCAGTCTGGGGTATTTCTGTTGAAATTTCGAGTGCCGGGGATTTTTTCCATCAAAGAGTGTCTTTAGGCGTTCAGAGAGGAAATGCGGCGAATTTAAGAGCGACGTTGTATGTATCATTTATTGAAAACAGAACTTGTGATTCCATGTCAAAATAGAAAATAAAATCGAAGTTCCCATTTTCGACACTCTCTTCATCAGCGCTTGTGGTGTTGGAAAATGAAGTCTTGTTGAGTACCACAGATGTGTCTGTACTGCACCGAACTGCATTCTATTCTAGATCCTACAGAAAGTTTCACAAGTGCATTTGAATGCAAACGAGTCTGGATGCAATAAACAGTGAAGAAACAGAGAAACACCCAGCGAGCAGCTAGTAGTTTTCCAACAAGTACAACTTGATCCTGGTAGAAGCCCCTTGTTTGTAGGTGTTTCCTTAGTCCACAATGCCCGGTAATCAGGCTGGTGACTAAGCGGGTGAGTGGCATAAAGGTCATACTATGAGAAAAACTAGATGATGTGATAGGTACATACGAAAAAGAAAGTTAAATGAACGATACAGACATGTCTACCCTTTGAATGGTCGTCAAACGAGAAACCCTCTTTTTGACGATTAATTTCTTGGCTTATTTCTCCATGCCCATTGCAGAAGTGCAGAAGGAATCGAATATCCACCATTGTAATCCTTCTGGTGCATATTGCATGGAAAGATTTGAAAGTGGCTTTTCACTGTGGAAACATAAATACACTGACTTCAATAGTGGAATTAGTCGTACTTTAAGTCGGACTTCCATTCCGAATGTAAACCTCCCGTCGACAAAATACTCGGGTAATTTTATTCTCAGAGCAAAGAAGATTTAAGTCCTCCCTCTTCCAACTTCTTCTTTAAGAAGAAAAGTAGTTCAATTGTTGTACCCGGGGGAATTTCGTTTTTTGGCAAAACCTAATTTGATACGATAGCATTTGAATCCAAACTCCCTGACGAACTTCAATGTCTTATGGTGAGTAACCTTTTTCATTGTCGTTATAAGCCATGACCACAAATAGTTTCGTGGCAACCTTGGATTTCAAGTCTTGGGATAGAAAAGGAGAAACATTTAATTATGTTCCTACCAGGGGTTCTATTTCTCCCATATTTCGTTCCTACTCCTCGGAGTAAAAAAAAAAAAAAAAAAAAAAAAAAAATTTTTAAAACCATTTTTAGTAGATTGAATAGAGAAGGAAAAGAGGAGGAAGGAAAAGACGGACAAGGAGAAGAAGAAAGGAAAAGGAGTAGTTACGAGAAAGGTGAGAAGTACAAGGAGGAGAAACTTGGAAGAAGAACCAGAAGAACAAGAAGAAGAAATAGGAGTAAAACTGGGACAAACAAAATAATTGTTGGAGAAAAACAAGTCTCGTTCTCTTGTTATTTAAGTAGGACACAAGCAGATTATGTTGCGAAAATTTCGCACAAGTTCTAGAAAATGGCTACGGGCTCGGAGTACGATACCTAGTTAACAATTTTATTATATTCAAATAAACAAAAACATTTTTATCTCTCTTACGAACAGTTTTATACCCAAAAACTTCCGAAGTAGAATGCTTAATGCTTGTAATAAAACTGAACAAACCGAGTAGCTTTCAACACCAGCCCCTGGAGATGAAGTGTACGAGGAGCTCAAATAGCTCGTCCGGTGTGCAACAGATCACGGGTTCAAGTGTTGTTAGTAAATTTTTATAGATGGGCGTACAATAAATAGCTCTTGAAAATTCTGAGGTATAGAGTCGACCACACGAGACCTTTAAAATATTCTGAGGTCCATATACTGAAGAGAATACACCTTGTTTGTACGGCTAGGATACGAGATACGACTGAAAACTTCCCTTCAGGCGGGCAATATTAAAACAATGAAGGATGGTGTCAATATTTGACGAGTAGTCAGAGAGGTCAACACCTTTTCCTTTCCTATAAAACTTTCAGAGCAGAAAAAAATAGAGAGGCAAGGGAGGAGAAGAGAAATGATGAGACCCAATGTTGGAAAGGTTGAGAGACAACTTCAGCAACAGGGTCGAAAAACGAGATATTAAACCTGGAAAGGGGTGGGAAGAGGAAGAGGAGATCAAAAGAAAAAGAAGTAAGAAGGGTTGATGAGGATTCACGAGGGTTTGAGGAAAGCGGAAGGGAACGGATATTTGGATGAAGAGAAGACGGTAGATTCTTTCACATCGCACGCACAAATTCTCTCAACAAAACAGGGTGCCAAGTTATAAATATATCACAAGGATAAAGAAGGAAGAAGATAAAAAGAAATTGCGGAAGTTGTGAAAAGAAAGGAGAGGAAATAATGGAGAAAAAAAGCGAGAAATTTCCTTTGTTCTCGGAGCTTTGTCAGTCACGTAGTAATTCAAAACTTTTTGGATATTCTTGAAATATTTTCGTGAGTACTCTCAATACAATAGACAACCTGTGCAGTGGAGGACGTCACAGAATAATAAAGGGCATGCTAGGAGAAAATAGACGATATGAGACGAAAGAATTTGAGGATACCTCTGAAATGCTGTGAGTGGCATTCGTAGAAGCTTAACCCATCCTTTAGGGCTGTTCAGCCCCTACACCTAAGCCTCAGTTTGGGCTTTTTGTGTATGTGGTTAAGCTGTTTCCTAACTAAGCTCGAAGATCCGAGCGATCTTCAGGAGCTTTTTAGTTATAGGTTGTGTCCATGGACATCTTGCTGAGGGTTGGCTAACCCTACAGTAAGTCTCCATATTGTTAGGGAGTTACATTCGAAGATGACATGAGTAGCTTTTTTCTTCTTTTCTTGTTTACCATTTTTTTGCGATGTACTCTCTTCCGTAGCCCTCAACATAAGTTTTTTATTCGAAAGCTTTTTGCCGTACGTTACTGTTATTAGGAAGAAAAGCGTCATCAAGGAGAAATGTAGAGGAAAATTGAAGATTGCACGAGAAGAAGAAAGGGGAGTAGGAGAAGGAGGAAAAAGGAAGAAGGGGAAGGAGACGCAGGAGGAAAGGAAGAGGGAGAAGGAGCATTATCATTGAGGAACAAAGATGAAAAGAGGAAAATTGTTACTTTTCATTATTCACATTAGTAGGTTCACCATGCACTGCTTATCAGAGGAAAACAATCAAATTACCTAGGTACCTTGTTTTTAGAAGGAGAAAGAGTGAAAATGAGAGAGGGAAGAGGAAGAAAGAAGGGGCGAGTAAGAATGAGAGAGGAAATAGAAGGAAGAGAGAGACTGTGAAAGCAGAGGAAGAGAAAATGCTCAAGAAAAACTAACTGAACAGAGATTTCACAACAATCTGCTCAAAATCACTACGCCAGCCTTTGGCTTTTGCCAACTATTCAGTCATTAGCTTTCTAATTTTCTATTCCAAGAAAATACCCTCAAATATTTACAAGGTTCAGACAAAAAGTTTACTTTTCAGCACTTATAATAAATTTGAAGCGGAGTTCTAATAAGTTTACAAGTTTTGAAGAGGGTTTACTCGGAAGATAAAATGCATCCCAGAGATACAAGGTATCATTGAGGCTCCTTGTGTTGAAGAGTTTTGTGGTGCATAAATTTACATGTAAATGGGTTTTCATCATTCTGATATCAATACCTGATGTTTTGGTTTGCGGTCTAGCTGGCCAGAGAAGGTGCTGTTAGTAATAAATTACAAAAGCACAAATATGTCACCTGAGCAGTCTGGGGTATTTCTGTTGAAATTTCGAGTGCCGGGGATTTTTTCCATCAAAGAGTGTCTTTAGGCGTTCAGAGAGGAAATGCGGCGAATTTAAGAGCGACGTTGTATGTATCATTTATTGAAAACAGAACTTGTGATTCCATGTCAAAATAGAAAATAAAATCGAAGTTCCCATTTTCGACACTCTCTTCATCAGCGCTTGTGGTGTTGGAAAATGAAGTCTTGTTGAGTACCACAGATGTGTCTGTACTGCACCGAATTGCATTCTATTCTAGATCCTACAGAAAGTTTCACAACTGCATTTGAATGCAAACGAGTCTGGATGCAATAAACAGTGAAGAAACAGAGAAACACCCAGCGAGCAGCTAGTAGTTTTCCAACAAGTGCAGTTAGTGCTCCAAATTCGTGTTATACGATAGACAATTTCGCAAAAACATTCCTCTTCAATATACTTTGTCTGTGGTTAGAACAAACCGAGTGATTTCCAAGTCGACGATTATGCACTTGGTTTATCTGGTTCACCATAATTCTTCAATGGTTTATCTGATGAAATTGGACGGAAATATCATTAGATTTCGTGTCAGGGCTTAACCCTTAGAGTTCACTGAATCATTAGGTATTACGGGGTTGTCCCAAAAATGTCGGGTCGGTGCGGTGACACAAAAACAAAGAACTGTCGTTGAGAGTAACGTGAACTTGGATGTAATAAACAGTGCCAGACAAGAAAGAAAATTAAAGGAAATTACTAAGAAAGCACGGTAACGGTATCATTTTCGACACTCTCTTCGTCAGCGCTTGTGGTGTTGGAATGAAGTCTTGTTGAGTACCACAGATGTGTCTGTACTGCACCGAATTGCATTCTATTCTAGATCCTACAGAAAGTTTCACAACTGCATTTGAATGCAAACGAGTCTGGATGCAATAAACAGTGAAGAAACAGAGAAACACCCAGCGAGCAGCTAGTAGTTTTCCAACAAGTGCAGTTAGTGCTCCAAATTCGTGTTATACGATAGACAATTTCGCAAAAACATTCCTCTTCAATATACTTTGTCTGTGGTTAGAACAAACCGAGTGATTTCCAAGTCGACGATTATGCACTTGGTTTATCTGGTTCACCATAATTCTTCAATGGTTTATCTGATGAAATTGGGCGGAAAGTTCATTAGATTTCGCGTCAGAGTTTCATTCTTAGAGTTCACTGAATCAATAGGTATTACGGGGTTGTCCCAAAAATGTCGGGTCGGTGCGGTGAGACAAAAACAAAGAACTGTCTTTGAGAGTAACGTGAACTTGGATGTAATAAACAGTGCCAGACAAGAAAGAAAATTAAAGGAAATTACTAAGAAAGCACGGTAACGGTAAATTTAATGGAAACGCTAAGAAAGACACCATTGTCACAAGTACCCGTAGAATTTTTCATTTCAGATAAGAGCAGCAGAGAAGATGGTTGTTGAGGGAAGGAATGGTATCGCCATGAACAACACAAGTACCCGTAGAATTTTTCATTTCAGATAAGAGCAGCAGAGAAGATGGTTGTTGAGGGAAGGAATGGTATCGCCATGAACAATATCGTCTAAGATGTCTAATAATAATCTGAAGAGGCTCCCCCCGCACATCACTCCCACATTCACACTCATATCATAAGTATTATCCTCAGAGTAGGAAGAGAGAAACTCTGGCGATAAAAATAATACTAAGTTGCAGAAAAACAAGTGATACTGGCTGGGTTGCAGTTGCAGAGAGAAAAAAAAGACCCCCGCACATCACTCCCACATTCACACTCATATCATAAGTATTATCCTCAGAGTAGGGAGAGAGAAACTCTGGCGATAAAAATAATACTAAGTTGCAGAAAAACAAGTGATACTGGCTGGGTTGCAGTTGCAGAGAGAAAAAAAAGGTTACTATCATGTTTTTTGTTCCGTCTGTGAACTCTCGACAGTCAGGACTGTTCTCTCAAATATAGAGAATGGGGTGTGGTAGAGAGAAATGAATAGGAAATGAGAAAAAGAGGTAAAGAAAATAAATGAGAAGTTGTAAAAAGAAAATCGGATAAGCAATCAACATTAGCCTCATACAAAATAATCAAACAACTTTGAAAGAACAATTTTCTTTCTTGATTGAATTTTAATAAAACATGATTGAGTGAATGAATAAAACATCAAGTTCATCATCACAAATCACGATGATTTGCACAGAATGAAATCAGGCTAAGTTGTCTTATTTTATGAAGGGAAAATAATTTTCTATTTAACATTTTTCTCCAACATGAAAACACGCCTCATGTCGGGCCTGCAAAAGAGAACTAATGAAACAAGAAAACGAAGTCGAAAAAAAAGAAAAAGAAAATATCCGGCAAAATATTTTATTAAAAACGAGAACAAAAAATCATGGATATAAAAAAAGTTTTGTAATAAAATATTTTAACAAAAAGGGAAAAGAAACAAGATAAAAGAAGAAGAAATGGAGAAGCTAAAGGAACTGTCAAGAAAACACAGAAAACTAAGGAAAGCAAAATAGAGAAAGATTTGGAGGAAGAAAGAACCGAGGTTCTGTGAATATTGTCTCGGTTCATTTGTGAACAAAAGCACAATCATTGCACTTGTTATAAGTAGAAAGTGTCACGGACACAATTATTATTATTACGTTTCATATCATAAATGTCACTCAACTGAGGAATATGATTTCAAGCTGACATACAAAACGTTTTGTCGGGGATATTCTCTCTAGGAAATGAAAAAAAGTATGACACATTTGCTATACCAGCTCTTTTCCTTTCCACGTCACTGTAGTCTTTCCAAAGTAATGGATGACTATTGAGAACACTGGAGGCTCACAAATGAACAAAACGCTTCCATACACAGTTAAAACATGTACAGAAAATCTTCATACGATTTCCGCAAACTCCAATGCATTTTTTTTATTGATTGTATGTCTTCGTTTGCAAT
The DNA here is from genome assembly GCF_000475195.1 of Diaphorina citri. Classification (NCBI taxonomy): domain Eukaryota; kingdom Metazoa; phylum Arthropoda; class Insecta; order Hemiptera; family Psyllidae; genus Diaphorina; species Diaphorina citri. Next base: position 168,623 of record NW_007377859.1, read on the forward strand.
GCTGAGTTTAATGACTGATTCAAACACGATCCCTTCTAATGCTAATACAGAGATGTATTCGCAAATGTAATAGAAAGTCGTGTGATGTTCACACCAGATTTTTTTTATTGATTGTATGTCTTCGTTTGCAATGCTGAGTTTAATGACTGATTCAAACACGATCCCTTCTAATGCTAATACAGAGACTATAAAAGTTATGACTGTTTTTACTGGAAAGTCTGGAACAAAATAGAGCGAATTCAATCGCATTTCATTTTCATCTAGTCGTTTTATGAAGGAACGATCCTCATTACGGAAGTAATCAACTTCATTCTTCTCAAAGGATATTAAATCTTAATTGGAAATTGTATCCTGAGCATAAGCTCTCATCTTTTAAATTGTCTGCTTGTAGGAGTTTTTGCATTGAATTTTTTAAATTAATATTATGTAAAAAGTGGATAGTACTGAATTTTTCCTGAAAGACTTGAAATTTCCTTGTACTCTACAACTCGGCATAGTGTGAAAATATGGTGTTATTTTTGCAAAAAATGATCAACCCACAAAGCTTTGGATAATCCCTTACCTATTTCAACTTGCCTATTTGGCGGCTATGTGAACAATAAGGCAGGATTAGAAGAGAATCCCCAAAAAACGTTTCAAATCCAAGCCTGAAATTTTCAAATTTTCTTCTTAATTTTCATTTAGCCTTTTAGAGTTTTTAGCATCTCATGATTTTCCCATCTGTTGGCACCCCCTCGTTCGCAGATCTGCTAACAAAAAGGTTTTCTCTAATAATATATTAAATTATCATTTGACATTTTTCCTCGAGAAATTTAAACATTTTGGTCACGCACGCACGGGGGCCCAAAATGACACGTTTGGGTATGTGGCAATGCTGTGCTTTAATATTTTGGCTATCCACATACCCCCTCCCTCATAGGTAAGATGTGTATTTCACACTACCTACTGGGTCCCCTTTATCTCAAAACACAGAGTCTCATAGAAAACGTTACCTATCTTTTCAAGGTAGTTTATAATATTGACGTTCACAAAAAGACCATTGGTTAGTTCTATGTATATAAGTCCCCAAAAGATTATGTTAACAAGTATCTGAAATTCTACATGGACAGAAAGAGAAGAATGGATCTTTTAATGATAAAATTAGGTAGGTACATATCTATAAAACTAGAACACTATATTAGACACCCTGTAGGGGTTAGGGGTTTTCGACCTTGTGTGACATATTAAACCGAGGCTTTTGCTGTGCGGGTGTTTATTCCAATTGGTTATTCCTTCGGGTATGATGACTGTTATTAATTTAAATTTAATTAATACAAAATTGGTCTTCAGTTGAGCGTGGTGTTATTCAAAAGCGGATGAGGGAAATAATTTATGTCTAGCTCTCAGACTATTCTATTCAGACGTGCCGTGGATATTATCATGAATGGTGACAGGTCCCATTGTGGCGGCGGACAGGAGGGGAAGGAATCTCGTGAAATACCTCGGGATAGGGAACTGTTGAGGAGGTGGAAACCGGCAGACAGAGTTAGATAATCTCCTAAATATGAGAGAAGAGAGAAAAGAAAACGGATAACGAGGGAGGAGAAAGCGGGAAGATGAAGAAATAAGGAAGGAGTGAAAGAAAGAAAGGGGAGAGATGGAAATGGAGGGAAAGAGGGGTGGAAATCGGCAGACAGAGTTAGATAATCTCCTAAATATGAGAGAAGAGAGAAAAGAAAACGGATGATAACGAGGGAGGAGAAAGCGGGAAGATGAAGAAATAAGGAAGGAGTGAAAGAAAGAAAGGGGAGAGATGGAAATGGAGGGAAAGAGGGAGAGAAAAAATGGCAACTACAAAGTGAGTGAAAGCTAGATAAGAGAGAGCTAGGTTTAAAAGAGGAGTTCCATTGCCATCTTGGGCTCAGGGTTCGGATTACTGGTAATTGAAATCTTGCGGATTGCAACCGAGAAAGAAAAATAGAAAGCACTTTTTCACGAAGAAAATTGAAGAGAAAACGTCTTTTTTGTTTCTATTAAAATTACCAATTTGAAAATTTCTTGAAAAGTCTTGCCGTTGCCGACGCTCTTTTCTTCATTTTGGTTTTGAAAAACCGCACGGGAAGAAAATTACTTTTCCTCTCGGCATACTCCGCGCTTAATATCTACGCTTATCAGCAGTAGTATTTTTCTTGAAAAGTCTTGCCGTTGCCGACGCTCTTTTCTTCACTTTGGTTTTGAAAAACCGCACGGGAAGAAAATTACTTTTCCTCTCGGCATACTCCGCGCTTAATATCTACGCTTATCAGCAGTAGTATTATTACACTGATAAGAGAAAAATCAGTAGTAATAGCATTACACTGATAGCAGAAATACGCCCATGTTCAGCAAAAACTTTTCTATGGTTTTTCTATAAAACAGTGTGAACGTTCAGAATTTTCTAAAATCTTCCAAACATTTAATTTAAAACTTAAAACATATTCGACAGAAACCTAAAAAGTATACAAAGTTTGCAATGATATACTTTCTTGAACAAGTAAGTACTCCCTGGGCCATTGTACACATAATACACGAACCATGCTATAATGCTATATTTACATGGGTTTAATATTAGCATAGTGGTAATAATGTTGTATCGATAAGCAAAGCAGTCTGCGCAATACTCTTATTGGTATAAGTCTTTTTTTTTTCTTTTCTTGTTCACCATTTTTTTGCGATGTACTCTCTTCCGTAGCCCTCAACATATGATTTTTATTCGAAAGCTTTCAAGGAAATAAATTACATCAACTTTGATTCACACAAAACTCACAGAGGGAATAAAAAATACTCGAAAAATGTCCTTTTATTGCCTATATTTCTCCCTTCCCTCTTCACATTTGCCATTAGGAGATATGAAAAGATTGATTTTCTCTATTCAGGATACCAAAATAACACGGAAATATTAAATTTGTCCTGAGCTTTAACCTCCTTTAGCAATATATTCTCGGTGACAAAGGTATCTATTTCAATTCAAAAATTGAGCAAAATGTATGAATGGCAGGCATTCAAAAATTAAACAATAAACAAAAAAGGACTGACAAATGAAATGTAGAGTTTATTAACCTACCAACAATGTCATATTGAAGAAAGAGAGAGAGAGAGAGAGAGAGAGAGAGAGAGAGAGAGAGAGCGAGAGGAGGAGGAGGGAGGGAGAGAAAAGGGGAAAATTGAAAGTGTAAGCCCCCAGTTGTACCTCAGTCCTGAGGTATACGACTCCTGACATTTATCTCAACTTTTCCTAATTAGACCGTCCCTCCCCTCTCCTGTCTCCCCTCCCCTCTTCTGCACCTCTGGCTTACACAATAATTTGTTCACCTTTTTTTCCCTCCCACACTTTCAGCATAATTTCCCCTTCACTTCCTCTAGTTCATGTTAATGTTTACACTCACAGCGAGATGTACAGGGTGACCTCAGAGTGATGAATCTCTTACATCATCCAAGTAATTTGCATAAAAGGCAAGAGGAGAAGGCATCAATTGGCAATAAAATAATAACAATAAAACAGTGGATAGCACTAAAGCCCAAAACAGCATTACGTTTGACGTTTCCTCTGACACTACTAAACCTCCCTTATTTTATCCCTATCTGCCCAATTAAAGAGTACATTTCAGGTCTCAAACTTCCCTAAAAAAA
>NW_007377859.1:172510-197462 GCF_000475195.1 Diaphorina citri
GAAGTTTTACAATGGAGGTCCTTTTCTTTCCGAAATCGTAAAAAGAAGGATAGGTCAAAGTGCCTGCATACCGGCGCTACCTGCGAGAGGCAACTGCCGCCCCGACCGCGGCCCGGTTTGTTTGATTTGGTTGTTTGAATAGCGACTAGCATCCTACAAATGCACGGTGTGTGATTATTTTAGTATGGTGACTGGGATCATTATTCATTTTTATTTACTTTTCCTACAGTAATCCTACTTCTCTCCCCATTGAACAAACCCATTGAAAAAAAAAAAAAAAAAAATCGGGAAGTTTGTACTGTACATACATAAATACTTGAGGTCAAAAACAATGGAGAAGTTGCAAATGGGTAAAAATTATTAATAAATGGTCGATTCTTACGTAAAAAGTAGTGAAAAATCCAAATCTGAGGTCAAAACTTCGAAAAAATAACTGTAAAAGGTCGAAAATTCAAATTTCACTTTCCGTTCTAATGAAAAAGTTCAAAGATGTGTGACGTCAGACTTCAGGCAGTTGCCTCGCTAGGTAGCGCCAGTATGCAGGCGACTTTGTCCTATCCTTCTTTTCGATTTCGGAAAGAAAAGACCTCCATTGTAAAACTTCCCTCTATCAAAACTTAAAAAAAAAAAACTGCTTTGTTTGTTTGCGTAGTTCATTGATTTTATTTTCAAGGGCATTAATAAATGAGGTAGTACAAGGAATTGATTTGTGCGGAGAGCGTCACATTAAATCCCTCAGGAGATTCTGTGCTGAAAGCAGTAAAAATTATTATGTGATAAAACATGTTGATTAAATTTCCCGGTGAAATGGACACACATAATAATTTACCACCATTGGGGAAAGTTGGGTCACGGACATATCAATGTTAAGGACGTATGTTTTACGTATTGACTGACCTATTCCACGAAATTATTGTGCAATATGCTGACTGTATATCCAAACCAAACATATTAAGGTACGTGAAAACTATAAGTCCTAGGAAAATTGTAAGTTAATAATAAAATTGTAGACTGTAGAGTTTCGCAAAATGTAGAGTGTAGACGCACTACGAAGAAATAAGTAGGAAGTCCAGGGCTGCTTGCTGGAAGTCACTTTGCACTTCGTAATATCAGCAACCAGCAACTATTATCATGTTACTTGACATAGTAACCCGTTTCCAGAAGATTATTATAAAATGGTTACTTAATTGGTATTGCAATAAAACTGAGTCTTGAGAGCTAACCTTCCCGAAAGCAAATTTGCACTCCCCATTTAGCCATATTTTGACGTCAGAGATATGCATTGTTTTTCTTCTGTAATGGAAAGTAAGGAGTTCTTCCTGAAGAGGGGTGGGGTATCTGCTCTGGTCAGCTGTTGGACTCATAGCTAGATTAACAAACCTACATAACATTACACCCCGAAGTTCACCATTTCTTGTACGAGTACTCTTGAGAATATGTTTGCTTTACAATTCATTGTTGACATAGGACTTGTTATTGACATGGAACTTGGAGTTCACAGCAGACCTTTACAAAAACACATAAGCAGACCTTTACAAAAAAAAAAAAAAAAATACACTAGAACGGTGCGAGCACTTCTGATGGGTCCATAGCAAATTCAAATCCTACAAAATTTCATCGCTCCGTTTGTTTTCCTTGTAACTTGTTACTGTTGTTACACTCTCGCGAAAGTTTGGTCCGTTTGTAAAAAAAAAAAAAAAAAAAAAAAAAAAAAAAAAAAAAAAAAATACACAAGAACGTTAAGTGCGAGCACTTCTGATGGGTCCATAGCAAATTCAAATCCTGCAAAATTTCATCGCTCTGTTTGTTTTCCTCGTAACTTGTTACTGTTGTTACACTCTCCCAAAAGTTTGGTCCGTTTGTAAAAAAAATATGGTGAAAAAATCCAACATAAATAGGGGAATTTCTCTCAAGTTTTTGATCCTTATTGGACCCTGGTAAGTTTTTCTGCCAAGATATTCGAATCTACAACTAAACAATGCTACTCTTCTCAGTACACGTTGGGACTTCTATCGAACTGTCTAATAAGAACATTGCTCTTGTACGTTTCGACTGTTTCATTATCCATCATTTGGTCTGCTAGGGCCTGAGTGTCGGGCCTGTTACTGACAAGGGTGACCTATATTTTATTTTCTCCTTCCCCTCCCCTTTTCCCCCTCCATATCCCCTCTCCTTTTCTCCTAATCTCCCCACACGCTGACTCCTAAACACATTTCTAAAAATCCAAAACAACTTGTGTGTGCATTCGGCCTGTTACTGACAAGGGTGACCTATATTTTATTTTCTCCTTCCCCTCCATATCCCCTCCCCTCTTTCCCCGCCATATCCCCTCTCCTTTTCTCCTAATCTCCCCACACGCTGACTCCTAAACACATTTCTAAAAATCCAAAACAACTTGTGTGTGCATTATTTATTTTAGGTTTCTCTCTTTGGAGAAATCATTTTTCAAACAAGGGGGTTTCTCCGTCCTCCATTGACCCATCTCCTTCAGATAGCCCCTCCTTCCGGTCCTCGTGTCCAAAACAAAACGCGTCAGTCCGAACATATCTCGGAAGAGAAGAATTTAGCGGCCTGGTCAAAATCCAAGTCTTAACGCCTTCCCGCTTTTCCATCGCTAACCCGTCCATTCTACTTTCCCTCTACCTTCTCCACTACTCTACCTCCTCCATCGAAGGGGGTTTCTCCGTCCTCCATTGACTCGTCTCTTTCAGATAGCCCCTCCTTCCGGTCCTCGTGTCCAAAACAAAACGCGTCAGTCCAAACATATCTCGGAAGAGAAGGATTTAGCGGCCTGCAGGGGGTTTCTCCGTCCTCCATTGACCCGTCTCCTTCAGATAGCCCCTCCTTCCGGTCCTCGTGTCCAAAACAAAACGCGTCAGTCCAAACATATCTCGGAAGAGAAGGATTTAGCGGCCTGGTCAAAATACAAGTCTTAACGCCTTCCCGCTTTTCCATCGCTAACCCGTCCATTCTACTTTCCCTCTACCTTCTCCACTACTCTACCTCCTCCATCGCTCCTTCCTTCCTAATCTTATCAAATCTTCACCTCCACATACTTCCATATAGCACATGATAATAATACATTTACAGTGCATAAATTTCAAATTTCATACGAGTTGAATGAAAACTATGTAAATTGTTCTAGCTTCTCCTCCATCGCTCCTTCCTTCCTAATCTTATCAAATCTTCACCTCCACATACTTCCCTTTCCTTCCTCTCCATCTCATCCTCCATCTTGGACCACTGTGGTCTCCATTTCCTCTTATCCAACTCCTCTTTCGTTCCCCTTTTCGGCTATTCCTTTCTGTCCCCTCCCCATTTCTCTCTCTCTCTCTCTCTCTCTCTCTCTCTCGCTCTCTCGCTCTCTCGCTCTCTCTCTCCCAACATAGTTTTTCTGTCAGGGCGAGTGTCTGTTTCCAACATATTATATTTTGATTGAAAGAAAACTTGCTGGAAGAATTTGAGCTGACGACTTTTGTTTACGATGCAAATACATTATAATTAGGACATAATCCCCCCCTCCCCAATATATCAATGTTGTCCAAAGTAGAATTCGGTAGTCTTTACAAAATATACATGGCACAATTGGCGTAGGCTGTTGTTGTTTTCTATTATCGACCTATGTACGTTTTCTATCGATCTACTTTTAACAACGAGCCATAGGAAAACACAGAGATTAAAGCTCTTTAATTGACATTTTTCTTCTTTTTCTTGTAGGTATAAAGAATACTAGATACAGACTGATACTCGTACGTAGTTTTTCTCACCCACTTAAATGCTCTCGCTCTCTCTCTCTCTCTCTCGCTCTCTCTCTCTCGCTCTCTCTCTCGCTCTCTCTCTCTCTCCCAACATAGTTTTTCTGTCAGGGCGAGTGTCTGTTTCCAACATATTATATTTTGATTGAAAGAAAACTTGCTGGAAGCTTTTCCGGGATTAAATTCTGAGGGGAGGGATGGGGAGGAGGGTATGTGTTTCTCATGTCTTACTAATGTGGAGAAAGATATTTCTCCTTTCCTTATTAATGGACGTCCTATCCAAAACCAACCAAGTCCGAATGTAATTTTTTTTAGTGAGTTGATTTAAGAGGACAAGGTCTACATCGATAGTACTCGTGTGAAATCACAAGATCTGAGGCCACACTAATCAATGATAATTTACATATTTTATCATTGTTACTATTTTGTAGTTGTTGAATAAAAAGAATGACTCTTTAGTTTTTGAACAAGATCACACAATCAATGAGTGGTAGGGAATTAGTTACTTAAATAATAATAAATCTTCTACACCAGCGTATTACAAGCAAACAATCTTTTACAACAGCGTACCAGTTTTTGAACAAGATCACACAATTAATGAGTGGTAGGGAATTAGTTACTTAAATAATAATAAATCTTCTACACCAGCGTATTACAAGCAAACAATCTTTTACAACAGCGTACATCAAAATAGAGAAACCTGGTAGGATTTTCATTTCTCAAACAAACATCCTTTTAACAAAGGATTTTTTTTCTGAACTTTAAACTTGCTGTTGTTGGAGAACAAAAAAGTTCCATCTCTACTGCTGGAAAACTGAAAACAATTTTCCCAGCACAACACGTTCTGTGCAGGATATTCCGGGTGAAAATTTCTTTTCCTCTAAAGATACGAATACGAGCGTAAATAACTTGGTTTCTCATATTATTTTCAATTCCTATTCCATTACTAAAATTTCAACTCCCTACCGAGAAAATTACGACCATTAACGGCAATAAATTTCTTGTTTTTATGATCTTTAGAAAAAAAGGTTTCGTCCAGGGAGAGATATGGCATAAGTAATTACCTTCGGTTGATTTTGTGCATTAGAAAAAACAGAGAGAGCCGCTCATTAACATTAATGTGAGGAAGTGAGAGGAAAGGAAGGAGGGACTTTTCAGTCGTAAAGGGACTTTTTAGTCCTATATCCGGAGCAGTATTACTAAGATAATATATTCCTACTGATAACCAGTAACGTGTTCTATCCTAATAGCGAGATCCTATCTATCCTTACGTCCATTGAACCTTTACAACATCCTCACTGAACCTTTGCCAGCCATTAGCTGTCCTGTAGTCTTTCCCGTAAACCTTCCTATTCTTCTCTCCCGCTTGAATCGGGGAACCTCATTTATTATTTGAATTTCTGCTCTATAGATTTTACTAAGAACGAAGAGCCTTTCCCGTAAACCTTCCTATTCTTCTCTCCCGCTTGAATCGGGGAACCTCATTTATTATTTGAATTTCTGCTCTATAGATTTTACTACTTTCCGTTCTAATGAAAAAGTTCAAAGATGTGTGACGTCAGACTTCAGGCAGTTGCCTCGCTAGGTAGCGCCAGTATGCAGGCGACTTTGTCCTATCCTTCTTTTCGATTTCGGAAAGAAAAGACCTCCATTGTAAAACTTCCCTCTATCAAAACTTAAAAAAAAAAAACTGCTTTGTTTGTTTGCGTAGTTCATTGATTTTATTTTCAAGGGCATTAATAAATGAGGTAGTACAAGGAATTGATTTGTGCGGAGAGCGTCACATTAAATCCCTCAGGAGATTCTGTGCTGAAAGCAGTAAAAATTATTATGTGATAAAACATGTTGATTAAATTTCCCGGTGAAATGGACACACATAATAATTTACCACCATTGGGGAAAGTTGGGTCACGGACATATCAATGTTAAGGACGTATGTTTTACGTATTGACTGACCTATTCCACGAAATTATTGTGCAATATGCTGACTGTATATCCAAACCAAACATATTAAGGTACGTGAAAACTATAAGTCCTAGGAAAATTGTAAGTTAATAATAAAATTGTAGACTGTAGAGTTTCGCAAAATGTAGAGTGTAGACGCACTACGAAGAAATAAGTAGGAAGTCCAGGGCTGCTTGCTGGAAGTCACTTTGCACTTCGTAATATCAGCAACCAGCAACTATTATCATGTTACTTGACATAGTAACCCGTTTCCAGAAGATTATTATAAAATGGTTACTTAATTGGTATTGCAATAAAACTGAGTCTTGAGAGCTAACCTTCCCGAAAGCAAATTTGCACTCCCCATTTAGCCATATTTTGACGTCATAGATATGCATTGTCTTTCTTCTGTAATGGAAAGTAAGGAGTTCTTCCTGAAGAGGGGTGGGGTATCTGCTCTGGTCAGCTGTTGGACTCATAGCTAGATTAACAAACCTACATAACATTACACCCCGAAGTTCACCATTTCTTGTACGAGTACTCTTGAGAATATGTTTGCTTTACAATTCATTGTTGACATAGGACTTGTTATTGACATGGAAAAATTTATTTAATTTAGACATCCTTTGTAAAAACTAATTTACTCAAGTTATATGTACCCCCAAAAAATACCACTTCGTGGCATAAAAAATACCCCGCCAAGTCGTTCCTCCCAAAATAAATCAAGTGCCACAAAAAATAAACAAGAATTTATTTAATTTAGACATCCTTTGTAAAAACTAATTTACTCAAGTTATATGTGTACGTGTACAAGTGTAAGTATCCATTGTTAAAAATAACTTTTGTAAAATAGTATCTATAGAATTTATTTCATTCTATTTATATAATCACTGAATGAACAAAGAAGAGAGAGTACTTACCTACTCGTAAAGGGTGACCTAAAAAAGAAATAAATAATTTTGTTTGAACTTGGATACAAAGCAAACTGCAACTGCATTATTAGGGCGTGTACAAGTGTAAGTATCCATTGTTAAAAATAACTTTTGTAAAATAGTATCTATAGAATTTATTTCATTCTCTTTATATAATCACTGAATGAACAAAGAAGAGAGAGTACCTACTCGTAAAGGGTGACCTAAAAAAGAAATAAATAATTTTGTTTGAACTTGGATACAAAGCAAACTGCAACTGCATTATTAGGGACTTTTTTTCAATTAGATATAATATTCATTCTTCCATTCTGGAACGAAAGTCCCTCTGGGAAAAGCTTGCATATTTGCCTGGTGCCAAGAATCCCTTCCCGTGTAAATCTTTCCTTAACCTTCCCTGCAGCTTTACGTTGAATATTTAATTTTCCGAATGCATTTTCCTTCCATGTTTCTGAGATAAGGAGTACTTCCATCATATTAGCATCCAGGTACTACTTACAACTTTACAAGAATAAAGCTTTGACGTTATAATGCGTGTAGAGAAGTCTGTATTCTACAGTTCGCCTGTCACATCACACAACAAACAGGAACACTGTGGCTGTGGCTTACACGAAAAGTGCTAATGCCTCCTCCTCCTTTCCAACCCTTCCCACTCATGTCATTTACTTTCTCTCCCTCCCTCTAACAATTCATCGCTCCCTCCCTCTGACAGTTGTTCTCTCCCTCCCTCTTACAATTATTTTCTCCCTCCAACATTTCTTTCCTTCCTCTCCCCTTCGTTCCCCTCCGCTGAGCCTGCCTTTCCTTTTTCATCCCTCATTTGCCAAACATTGTAATCCCCCTTTCCATTCCTACAGGAATTTTTCTTGGAAATGTCAGAGACCACCTTTTTTAATGAGAAAATTGAAGTGGACTCGAATAAAAAAGTTGAAACCCACATTACATTTTTTAATTTTTTTTTTTAAATAAAAAAAGCAGCCAAGCCAAGACGTGACGTGATTAGGAATTTTTAATTACTGAAAGCCTCCAATTAAAAAGTTTCAAAACTTGCGTTTAACTTTTCAAGGACTGCCTTATCTTTTACTTTCTTTTGCTGCAATAAATCTCCCGCTACTTACTCACCTACTTTCTTTTACTAAACGAAGTGATTCATAAAGTTAAAGACCAACCTACAGTCTATTCAAATTAAAGAGGAACGTTAAGAGACCGTTGAACTCGACGGAAATATGTCGAGTGCATAGTATGCACTGCATACCTTCCCAATATTTAGGGCTCTTCAAAGTCTCCGAAATAGTTCAGAGGAAATGAACCAAAAGACTAGACCATAAACGAAAATGTGCTTGAGGAAATAACTGAAAAAGCTGTCCTCAGTTTATAAAAGGCAAATATTTTCAGCCTTATCTTTTACTTTCTTTTGCTGCAATAAATCTCCCGCTACTTACTCACCTACTTTCTTTTACTAAACGAAGTGATTCATAAAGTTAAAGACCAACCTACAGTCTATTCAAATGAAAGAGGAACGTTAAGAGACCGTTGAACTCGACGGAAATATGTCGAGTGCATAGTATGCTAGTATGCACTGCATACCTTCCCAATATGTAGGGCTCTTCAAAGTCTCCGAAATAGTTCAGAGGAAAAGAACCAAAAGACTAGACCATAAGCGAAAATGTGCTTAATAGTTATTTCCTTCCCAATATGTAGGGCTCTTCAAAGTCTCCGAAATAGTTCAGAGGAAAAGAACCAAAAGACTACACCATAAACGAAAATGTGCTTGAGGAAATAACTGAAAAAGCTGTCCTCAGTTTGTAAAAGGCAAATATTTTCAGTCCAAGGGGCAAGAGGGAAGTTCTCCATTCGAGATTGTAGAAGAGGCAATAGAGAAAATGTTAAAACAGAAAGAATGGGAGGGAGTCTGGGTGCCCAAAACAATATCATCAGATGATATATGAGACACTTAAGACAAAAGTCACATGCGGCTTTCTACAACGTTCCTCCATGGAGGCTTGACAAATAAAAAGCCAATAAATGAGAAAACGAGTTCATTATTATTTTTAAGTCTCTCATTTTGGGGTAAATTTAATATGACAGCTACACAGTATACGATACCACCCTATGGAAGACGGGATGGCTTTTAGCCATCAGGAACGAAATCCAAGTTTATACTCGGAGCCTGAAAGCGAAGATAATTTTTCTGAGGAAGTAGAATATGCACTGAGCACTACGTGTGCATGAGCAAGAGTCAAGACAGTGAAATGAAAGCTCCATATGAGAATAGTTTGATTTATAACGCCACTCATTTCTCAGAAAGTTCACATGCACACTACACCCTCTTGTGCGTGCAAACATCTTGTATGGATCCCTGATTACACTTGTATAAAATTGTGCCTTGTAAGCGTGATTCTCGCCAGGGTGAATATCTTTCAGTATCTGCAGTATCATCAATTTCTATTCTACCACTTTGACTGATATTTTCGTTTTTCTTTCCACATAAAGTCGTTAATGTTTGTGACACTAGTGATTGTTGAATTAAAATCAGTAAAAACTAAATATACCCATTGAAAGAAAATTAATTAATCTTCTTTCTCAATTTTTCAACGTGCAAATTGAAAAATTATAGCACATGATAATAATACATTTACAGTGCATAAATTTCAAATTTCATACGAGTTGAATGAAAACTATGTAAATTGTTCTAGCTTCCTGGAATCTATGTAGCAGTGAACATCTATGTAGCATAAAGGTTCCTTCCGCTGCATTGTGAGTTGTGTACAAACTACAACCTCCTTGGCAAATTAATTCTCATTCTAATTTGAGCTGACGACTTTTGTTTACGATGCAAATACATTATAATTAGGAGATAATCCCCCCCCTCCCTAATATATCAATGTTGTCCAAAGTAGAATTCGGTAGCTCTTTACAAAATATACATGGCACAATTGGCGTAGGCTGCTGTTGTTTTCTATCGATCTACTTTTAACAACGAGCCATAGGAAAACACAGAGATTAAAGCTCTTTAATTGACATTTTTCAGAGATTGACATTTTTCTTCTTTTTCTTGTAGGTATAAAGAATACTAGATACAGACTGATACTCGTACGTAGTTTTTCTCACCCACTTAAATAGAAATGTCAGAGACCACCTTTTTTAATGAGAAAATTGAAGTGGACTCGAATAAAAAAATAAAAAAGTTGAAACCCACATTACATTTTTTTAAATTTCTTTTTTTTTTTTAAATAAAAAAAAGCAGCCAAGTCAAGACGTGATTAGGAATTTTTAATTACTGAAAGCCTCCAATTAAAAAGTTTCAAAACTTGCGTTTAACTTTTCAAGGACTGCCTTATCTTTTACTTTCTTTTGCTGCAATAAATCTCCCGCTACTTACTCACCTACTTTCTTTTACTAAACGAAGTGATTCATAAAGTTAAAGACCAACCTACAGTCTATTCAAATTAAAGAGGAACGTTTCGCTTAGGATTCGATTTACTAGTAATAATACCACATCTTTGAAATCCTGATGAAGATCATGCAATTTTTATAAAAGAATATTATACCAAGAAGCAAAAAGAGACTTCTGAATTTTAAAGACACAAGTGATGGATAGGGCGGTTAGGGAAAAAAGATAGGATAAACGGAATACGGATATATCGTATAATACCTCTAGTTTACTAGAATGCCAGATAGCTAGCATCAGCAAAAAGTGTGCAACCAGGGTGGAAATACATTACTCTAAATTGTAAAATCTCTTATTTAAAACTCTGGAACTTAAATGTCTCCTCTAAAGATACGAATACGAGCGTAAATAACTTGCTTTCTCATATTATTTTCAATTCCTATTCCATTACTAAAAATTTCAACTCCCTACCGAGAAAATTACGACCATTAACGGCAATAAATTTCTTGTTTTTATGATCTTTAGAAAAAAAGGTTTCGTCCAGGGAGAGATATGGCATAAGTAATTACCTTCGGTTGATTTTGTGCATTAGAAAAAACAGAGAGAGCCGCTCATTAACATTAATGTGAGGAAGTGAGAGGAAAGGAAGGAGGGACTTTTCAGTCGTAAAGGGACTTTTTAGTCCTATATCCGGAGCAGTATTACTAAGATAATATATTCCTACTGATAACCAGTAACGTGTTCTATCCTAATAGCGAGATCCTATCTATCCTTACGTCCATTGAACCTTTACAACATCCTCACTGAACCTTTGCCAGCCATTAGCTGTCCTGTAGTCTTTCCCGTAAACCTTCCTATTCTTCTCTCCCGCTTGAATCGGGGAACCTCATTTATTATTTGAATTTCTGCTCTATAGATTTTACTATTAATGAATTTATTTAATTTAGACATCCTTTGTAAAAACTAATTTACTCAAGTTATATGTGTACGTGTACAAGTGTAAGTATCCATTGTTAAAAATAACTTTTGTAAAATAGTATCTATAGAATTTATTTCATTCTATTTATATAATCACTGAATGAACAAAGAAGAGAGAGTACTTACCTACTCGTAAAGGGTGACCTAAAAAAGAAATAAATAATTTTGTTTGAACTTGGATACAAAGCAAACTGCAACTGCATTATTAGGGACTTTTTTTCAATTAGATATAATATTCATTCTTCCATTCTGGAACGAAAGTCCCTCTGGGAAAAGCTTGCATATTTGCCTGGTGCCAAGAATCCCTTCCCGTGTAAATCTTTCCTTAACCTTCCCTGCAGCTTTACGTTGAATATTTAATTTTCCGAATGCATTTTCCTTCCATGTTTCTGAGATAAGGAGTACTTCCAT
Organism: Diaphorina citri; assembly: GCF_000475195.1. Lineage (NCBI taxonomy): Eukaryota > Metazoa > Arthropoda > Insecta > Hemiptera > Psyllidae > Diaphorina > Diaphorina citri. The sequence continues at coordinate 183,919 of NW_007377859.1, forward strand.
CATATTATAATTAGCATCCAGGTACTACTTACAACTTTACAAGAATAAAGCTTTGACGTTATAATGCGTGTAGAGAAGTCTGTATTCTACAGTTCGCACGAACATTTTAATTCATGGAAGAAAACAATACAGCTGTAAGTAGGCACCTAAAAAAGTTTAAACTTCAAAATCAACAGAAAAATGGAGATTGGAGTTTCTACACTATCATAACGCAGGGTATTCGAAAGGCACCTAAAAGAAATTTAAACTTCATAATCAACAGAAAAATGGAGATTGGAGTTTCTACACTATCATAACGCAGGGTATTCGAAAAAGAACTCCAAAACTTCAGGTCCCCAATGACATCACCAACATGAGGATGTCACATTACACACATTATAAACACATCTACCTCACTCGTTAACCGAGGGTTAATCGTATAGCAGTATATGCTTTGAGCACAGCTTCCAGCTAATTGTTAAATTCGAAACAACTTGAAAACTCTTTAAAGTTGCCGATGCTGCTCTAAGTAGTGGGTATTCGAAAAAGAACTCCAAAACTTCAGGTCCCCAATGACATCACCAACATGAGGATGTCACATTACACACATTATAAACACATCTACCTCACTCGTTAACCGAGGGTTAATCGTATAGCAGTATATGCTTTGAGCACAGCTTCCAGCTAATTGTTAAATTCGAAACAACTTGAAAACTCTTTAAAGTTGCCGATGCTGCTCTAAGTAGTGGCAAAATAGTTGCTTTTGGTTACTCAGCGGAATAATAGATGTGGGAGTTTGACCTACTTGTCTGTTACAAACATCGCTGGGGACATCCTAAAGTGCTTTTCTGATGGTTTCTGGTTTTCTTTGAACTTTTTAAAAGACAATAACGGCGGTGTAAAGGTTTGTCAAGAAGGGTTCGTAATGGATAGAATTGAAGATATAAATATACATATTTCAATATCACAAAATCGTTAGCGACTGCAGGGTCAATAACTTCCTTTTCCACAAGTTTGGCCATGCCTCGGGATGAACTAGCGGGATTCCGGAGCGAAGCGACGGAATTCAGCTAGTAACTTATAAGACTTCTGGTTATCTTTGAACTTTTTAAAAGACAATAACGGCGGTGTAAAGGTTTGTCAAGAAGGGTTCGTAATGGATAGAATTGGAGATATAAATATACATATTTCAATATCACAAAATCGTTAGCGACTGCAGGGTCAATAACTTATCAGATCCAGACTGTTAGAATATGACTCAATAGTCTCAACGCTGTCAAACTTTCTTGACTTGGCGGGGCGGAGCGCTACCGCGCTCCTTAATACCTACTTATGTGTCTGCACTCTACATCATTTCATAAGAGCCATATCTTGGAAAGTTTGCTTTCCTCATCCCTTTGAAGATCTTTAGAGAACTTCAATCGCTTGATCCAGACTGTTAGAATATGACTCAATAGTCTCAATACCTACTCATGTATATGCACTCTACATCATTTCATAAGAGCCATATCTTGGAAAGTTTGCTTTCCTCATCCCTTTGAAGATCTTTAGAGAACTTCAACCCCTTCACTTGTCCTGTTGAATTATTACCAGGAGAGGAGAAGCAGGGTGATAAGGGAGGGGGAAGGGAGTATGAGAGGGGAAAACATTTTTCTGAGCATTCCTGACGAACCTAAGGGTAAATGACAGACAGGTGCTTTTAAGACGAGGAAGATGCTGCAATATCAGAATTTCGTTTCACATAGCTCTTCATTTGAGAGGCACACAGATTTTACTACACCATTTTCATCCTGCTTGAATACTATGTTCAAAATCCTGATCATCGTTTTAGGATTTTTTGGCTAGCTATAGCATTAGTTCCTAACCCTAAAGAATCAAATGTTATAACGATCAGCTATTCGTTACAACCATTACCTACCTGGTAAATATGGTTAAATGTAAGAAAACTTACCAGAAGAAGAGTAAACAAGAAAACCAAGGAACACTCACCTGAAACAAAAGAATAACAAACATGATGATTATAAATTAAGAACAAAATATAGACATCATTACCTACCTGGTAAATATGGTTAAATGTAAGAAAACTTACCAGAACAAGAGTAAACAAGAAAACCAAGGAACACTCACCTGAAACAAAAGAATAACAAACATGATGATTATAAATTAAGAACAAAATATAGACAATATCTAAAGACGATCAGCTTTAAAATAACATAGTATTAGTCCTTTTTAAATTCATTCATATTTTGTGCTCCAGGCACATCCACTAATAAATTCAAAAGTTCTAAACCGCGCTCTATTCGATACTCTGCAGAGATAGTACACAGCTTTAAAATAACATAGTATTAGTCCTTTTCAAAGTCATTCATATTTTGTGCTCCAGGCACATCCACTAATAAATTCAAAAGTTCTAAACCGCGCTCTATTCGATACTCTGCAGAGATAGTACTTTAGACTGATCTGCACAGCGAGACATCTCATGATGTTATTATAGCACTTGATGAAGATGTATGGAATGTATAGGATACATGGAACTTGAACGTAATATCAATCATCCAGCAAGAAGCAGAGGGGCACACGAGCATGACATGAAACGAAACGGGGAGAAAAGAGCAAAAAGAAGAAAAAAAAAAAAAGAAACAAAACAATTACAGGAGAAACAAGTGAACAAATATAATGATAGAGAAACATAAAAAACGATCAGATGAAAGAAAATATCAAAAACTGAGAAAACGAAATATTGACAACGTATTAAGGACTTCTCGTAAATGACGAAAGTTCACAAGATAAATGTCTTACAGACAAGTATAATTGCCACGAAGATGACTTTCTCTACGATGCGATGTGTGCATGGTGTCTAGTGTTTACCTTTACTTGATATAAGAAATTGCCAATTAAAACGAGACAAAGCATGAAACGGGAAGAAAAGAGCAAAAAGAAAAAAAAAATTGTCAGAAAATACGAAACAAAACAATTACAGGAGAAACAAGTGAACAAATATAATGATAGAGAAACATGAAAAACGATCAGATGAAAGAAAATATCAGAAACTGAGAAAACGAAATATTGACACTGTATTAAGGAACTTCTCGTAAATGACGAAAGTTCATAAAATAAATGTCATACAGACAAGTATAATTGCCACGAGGATGACTTTCTCTACGATGCGATGTGTGCATGGTGTCTAGTGTTTACCTTTACTTGATATAAGAAATTGCCAATTAAAACGAGACAAAACTACCTCTTCCAAGCTAAAAAGCTAACTAGGCTGCACCGAAAATGGGGGAACTTGAATTTTTGAAATACAACAACTTCAAGTCATAGTCTTGTTGAAAGTTCTATCAGATTTCGCAAAACTGACGACTCGACTGAGCTCTTACATCGGTGAAAAAATGTCTCCCGTTTTTGATTTACGTGTGTCAAAACCAGCAGAAATTATTCCTATTAGAGAGCGAGGGAGTAAATAAACTGTAAACGTGAAGAAAATAAGGAAAAGCTAGAAGATGAAGACACGGTTTCCTTTTCCTGTCAATTTTCCTATGAGTTCAAGGTTTCTTCCTGTGTTTGTTTGGTCTTGGTTCGTTGCTTTCCGTGAACTTCCTCTCAGATGAACTTTCATGTAAATTTCGAGAACATTATAAAAGACTCTAGCGAAGCTTTAACTTGACAGTTTCTTTGAACCATTTTTCTCTTGAAATTAGTGGATGTCCAAACTCTACCACTGTTCAGTTCTTATTAGTGGATGTGGGAACTATGTCGTTATTCAATTCTTATTGACATTAGTGGATGTGTCAACTCCCTATCATACCATGACCAACTCTTCAGTTATATAAGAAATAACTGAAGAGTTGGTCATTGTATGATAGGGAGTTGACACATCCACTAATGTCAATAAGAATTGAATAACGACATAGTTCCCACATCTACTAATAAGAACTGAACAGCGGTAGAGTTTGGAATCCACTAATTTCAAGAGAAAAATGGTTCAAAGAAACTGTCAAGTTAAAGCTTCGCTAGAGTCTTTTATAATGTTCTAGAAATTTACATGAAAGTTCATCTGAGAGGAAGTTCACGGAAAGCAACGAACCAAGACCAAACAAACACAGGAAGAAACCTTGAACTCAATTTGCTAACTCTCCAATTAACATTTCCTCAGGGGATGTTATCAATGCTATTCAACTTATGTACATATGATGATCATTTATTGCAGTTCTAACTCTGAAGCCGAAGGAACACAGTCTTTGTCTCGTTTTAATTGGCAATTTCTTATATCAAGTAAAGGTAAACACTAGACACCATGCACACATCGCATCGTAGAGAAAGTCATCTTCGTGGCAACCTTAAGACGTTCTCTCTTTCTGGGATTAAACTTTAAATCTTTTCACCCCAGAAATAGTAAGTGCTCGGTTTTATTCCTGGTACCCTAATTCGGTTGCTGTCTTTCTGCTGTATATTTCACTCTAGTGCTGCCTTGTAAGCGTGATTCTCGCCCGGGTGAATATCTTTCAGTATCTGCAGTATCATCAATTTCTATTCTACCACTTTGACTGATATTTTCGTTTTTCTTTCCACATAAAGTCGTTAATGTTTGTGACACTAGTGATTGTTGAATTAAAATCAGTAAAAACTAAATATACCCATTGAAAGAAAATTAATTAATCTTCTTTCTCAATTTTTCAACGTGCAAATTGAAAAATTATAGCACATGATAATAATACATTTACAGTGCATAAATTTCAAATTTCATACGAGTTGAATGAAAACTATGTAAATTGTTCTAGCTTCCTGGAATCTATGTAGCAGTGAACATCTATGTAGCATAAAGGTTCCTTCCGCTGCATTGTGAGTTGTGTACAAACTACAACCTCCTTGGCAAATTAATTCTAATTTGAGCTGACGACTTTTGTTTACGATGCAAATACATTATAATTAGGACATAATCCCCCCCTCCCCAATATATCAATGTTGTCCAAAGTAGAATTCGGTAGTCTTTACAAAATATACATGGCACAATTGGCGTAGGCTGTTGTTGTTTTCTATTATCGACCTATGTACGTTTTCTATCGATCTACTTTTAACAACGAGCCATAGGAAAACACAGAGATTAAAGCTCTTTAATTGACATTTTTCTTCTTTTTCTTGTAGGTATAAAGAATACTAGATACAGACTGATACTCGTACGTAGTTTTTCTCACCCACTTAAATATTCAGCAGACCATTTACATACATATGAATAAAACTCGAGCCACAGAGATTAAAGCTCTAACTTTAGAGCAACCTATGAGTACCTCTTTGTAGGAACTCTAAAACGTAAATTTTAACATATTATATTTTTCGGGTTCGTAAGTATGTTGAAAATCATCCAAAGGTATTCTGTATTCACACAAAAATCTAGTTCATTGTGTAACAGATAAAATACACGTTGTCTACTTTCGAAATGAAAAACGTGTTACAAGCTTTTATCACTTCTTGTAGAAAAACATTATGCAATTTGAATTGATGATATCTTAGATAACATACACTCACATCTTAGGAACACATATACGTACTTTCCTAATGAGGGGGGAGCACTCAATATGAATGAAACCAGGGGTGATTCAAACATTGTGCAGCAGTGAATCTTTCATCAGAATCCCAATGTAACATGGAAAGTATGAGGTCTGAGAACGTTAGAGATTCGCTCTTTGAAAATCCTCTCTCCTGTAGGTGATGTGTCAAAGATATCTGTTCAACATTGTTGCTCAACAATTTACCATCCTCGTCATAAAATTCGGCCTTGAGCCTGGATTGGTTGCATACTTTATCAGGAATATCCCCGAGAATTTCAGTCATTCTTTCAATGTGTTGAAAGTCGTTCAAGTTGGGATCAAAAAGATATTCTCCAGTTACCATTTGATATGTAATACATGCCGTACTCCAGATATCAACAGGTTTGCCTAGTTTCCCACCTAGAACCACTTCCGCAGCTCTGAACTCTCTGGCTTGAATGTAATCGAATTCAAAAGCGTTGTTCTTGTACGCGTAACCCAAGTCTGCTATCTTGACAAATATTTTTTCATCATTGTCTTCACTATGTTTTCTTCTTTGTGGCTTGAAATTTGTAGAATAATAATCTACAGGACGACGAAAATCTCCTGGATTAGCAACGCCCCATTCATACGAGTCGCTCGTATAATGAGACGAACTACTGTTACTACTCCCTGTATACGTCATGTGAATAATTCCAAGCCGCTCCATTTCGTTTTGTAAAAATCTATGATATTCTATGACTTTGCTTTCAAATAATGGTCTTTCATATTCGTTGGAAGGTTGTCTGATTTTTCTTTTGTTCTCAGGAAGATTGCTAGTGAAGTCTCTTGGAACATTGGTAGTATTGAGAACTTCGTACACTTCCAAGGCAAGTTTTTGGCCAAGTGTTTCACTTGTAAGGACTAGTATATTGTCATGTTTAAGATCTGTATGTACAAGGTCACACACCTCATGCAAATAATATAATCCCTTTAGGATTTGTCTGCTGATATCTTTCATACAATTCATATTCAAGTAATTTATTGACTTGAATTCAGAGAGAGTCTGACCAGCCAGCTCAAACACAATACATGCATGTACTCCATTATCACCCAGAACTGTAAAGTGATCCAGAAACTTGACCACATGGTTTTGGTACTCGTGATGGTTCGAGATAGTAATTTTTAACAGCTGTACTTCATTCCGAGTAATATGAAGGAACTTGGGAGCACCTTTCATAACTTTGACAGCCACGTAGGAAGATGTTTCTATATTCCAACATAGCCATACAGTGGATGAGAAACCCCAGCCAAGTTTCCGTATGATGAAGTAGGTGCTGATCAAGGTATCTCCAATATCTAGGGCACAGTATCCACCATGCATGTATTCATAAGAGGGTTCTTCACTATCAAAAAAGTCTTCCGAGGAGAAATCTGAATTCATATGCAAGGATAGAATTAACAAATTGAACGTTACAATTTACAAAAGAAAGATGAATGTATGAAATAATACACGGCTGTGTTGATACCAGGGGCCTTCACAGCATGTGCTTCTTTGTACATTTCAATAAACCAATGAATTTATGAAAATAATTTAAATGGCTCGTAAAACTCGGATTGATAGTAAATACGATAGAAAAAGAGAGCGAATGTTTTTTATGAGAGGAAAAAATATTAAAATATGAAATTATTACCAGTGAAGCACATGTCAGATAGAAGGTAAATAGGAGACATGTGGAATAACTGAGAGTACATAGCTTGGAGCTAAATTGATTTTTCGTCATTCAAGGTACTATCGGACCATTTCAAGGGACAGGCAATCCCTATTTAATTCAAAATCTCATATCAAACGAACTTTTTATTTATTAAAATTTCCTCTTGAAATTATTTAAAAATTGATCCTTTATAGCTACGTGTAATTTCCAGGACAATTTTGTTATTTAAATTATTTTATAAATCGATACAAAATTGAGGAAATAATTTATTGGAACCCAACTGAAATAGGTATCAACATGAGAAAGTCCTTGATATGCTTTGATAGAGAAGACAGAAACGATTAAAATGTAATTAACGATCTGCTCTGATACAGAGTTGCCATACGATTACGATACAGTATAAAATCAATCAGTTGACATTTTTCTTCTTTTTCTTGTAGGTATATAAAGAATACTAGATATATCAGACTGGTCTAGGAAGAGAGGGAGAGACTTCGAGATTCTTTGACATACCTTCATGAAGTATTTCCATCTAAAAAACGTGAATAATTAAGCAAAGGATCTGAAAAGCTTAAGGGTAACGTCTTAATGAACTTTATGAAGGTCAAGATTTTTTTTTTGTTATAAAAATAAAAGCCAGAGGATAAAAAGGGAAGTCTAGGAAGAGAGGGAGAGACTTCGACATTCTTTGACATACCTTCATGAAGTATTTCCATCTAAAAAACGTGAATAAAGTTCATCCAACCCGTAATGACTTCGTATAATGCTTTCTCTTATAATTTAATTTCTCCTGCTTCCCTCAGGACTTGTATTATCTTCTCCTAGTCATCTCGTCATCTAGAGGTACGTACCAGTATGTTTTGTGTCATGGCTTTCACATTCTTAACATCGACTCAATCTAGTTTCAGTAGTTTCTTAGGGAACTTTCCTTTTGTCAGATTAATCCTTGCATTTCCTCTCTTAAATTCTTTCCTTGCACGTCATCTCCCATTTCATCCTTATTTTCTACCCATATCTCTCCTTTTTTTGTCCTCTAGAGGTACGTACCAGTATGTTTTGAACTTTTTCATTGGCTTTCACATTCTTAACATCGACTCAATCTAGTTTCAGTAGTTTCTTAGGGAACTTTCCTTTTGTCAGATTAATTCTTGCATTTCCTCTCTTAAATTCTTTCCTTGCACGTCATCTCCCATTTCATCCTTATTTTCTACCCATATCTCTCCTTTTTTTGTCCTTCTCTGTTCCTGTTCTTATGGTGTTCCCGACAAACTTTGCTCATATAAGTAGGCTTGCCAAACGTCCCGAATAGGCCGGGACAGTCCCGAATTTCAGGGGGTGTCCCGGCGTCCCGTTCAGTTTTTCATTTTGGGGCGTTTTGTCCCGAATTTCCGTTTTTGTCCCAGAAAAAATTCGGGACGCGTTTTTTAACTTTAAAATTAGGTACCTCTATAAATCAGAATTTGTTCTTAACTTGTTTAAATTTGTCATGCTATCATCAGTTTGCTCTTCCACTTTGCTAAACCTTTAGAAACGAGAAAATGTTGTATTAAACCGCCTTAAACGAAAAAAATGAGCTGGTCCCTTGGATTCTCGTTATCACCTACAACAACAACAACAACAACAACAACAACAACAACAACAACAACAACAACAACAACAACAACAACAACAACAACAACAACAACAACAACAACAACAACAATAATAATAATAATTTGGCTTCGCACATATGCCTTCCAATTTACTCCAAACTAAAGGTCCCACTGTACGTGGTTAACAAAGTTCAGGCGAGTGATCCTCTGAGTAGAGATACAATTAATAACGAAGCAAAAACAGTCCAAACACGTAAAAAATAGAGAAAAAAACAGAAGCGAGTGAAAAAAATCGAGCTCCAATATGTCTACTTTAGGGGAAACACTACAGGATAAGAAAAAAATGCTCTATGCATAAGACAGAGAGAAGGAAAAGACGTTGTTTTGTACGTGTAAGATAAGGTAAGCATAATTTAGTTTCCTGCTTCCCCCCAATAACATCAGGAATAACAATCAGGAGCAAAAACGTGAGACCAAACGCCAAGAGCAACATCAGTTGCATACCAAAACACTAGAGTGAAATATACAGCAGAAAGACAGCAACCGAATTAGGGTACCAGGAATAAAACCGAGCACTTACTATTTCTGGGGTGAAAAAATTTAAAGTTTAATCCAGAAAAGAGAGAACGTCTTAAGGCCTGTAAGGGAATGAAACATATCACGCGACAAACTGTATGCCTTGCGTCGATACAACCCTAAGATTTATAGCTGTTTCAATTGCTAGGGGAAGAAATGTCAGACGACCACTTTTTTAATGAGAAAAATTGAGTGGTGACTCGAATAAAAAAATAAAAAGTTGAAAACACACATACATTTTTAATTTCTTTTTTTTTTTAAATAAAAAAAAGCAGCCAAGTCAAGACGTGATTAGAAATTTTTAATTACTGAAAGCCTCCAATAAAAAGTTTTCAAAACTTGCCGTTTAACTTTTCAAGGACTGCCTTATCTTTTACTTTCTTTTGCTGCATAAAATCTCCCGCTACTTACTCACCTACTTTCTTTTATAAACGAAGGATTCATAAAGTTAAAGAAATACCACATAGGAACAAGGAAAAGGAGACTTGATAGATCTGAAAACTTCTGGGATGTATACCCTTTACATGTACGTATGTACGTGGGCTTGTATAAGGGCAGCTCAAGTTGCCAGAGAATTTGCAAGGCGAAAATGTGCTTGAGGAAATAACTGAAAAAGCTGTCCTCAGTTTGTAAAAGGCAAATATTTTCAGTCCAAGGGGCAAGAGGGAAGTTCTCCATTCGAGATTGTAGAAGAGGCAATAGAGAAAATGTTAAAACAGAAAGAATGGGAGGGAGTCTGGGTGCCCAAAACAATATCATCAGATGATATATGAGACACTTAAGACAAAAGTCACATGCGGCTTTCTACAACGTTCCTCCATGGAGGCTTGACAAAATAAAAAGCCAATAAATGAGAAAACGAGTTCATTATTATTTTTAAGTCTTTCATTTTGGGGTAAATTTAATATGACAGCTACACAGTATACGATACCACCCTATGGAAGACGGGGTGGCTTTTAGCCATAAGGAACGAAATCCAAGTTTATACTCGGAGCCTGAAAGCGAAGAGATTTTTTCTGAGGAAGTAGAATATGCACTGAGCACTACTTGTGCATGAGCAAGAGTCAAGACAGTGAAATGAAAGCTGCATATGAGAATAGTTTGATTTATAACGCCATTCATTTCTCAGAAAGTTCACATGCACACTACACCCTCTTGTGAGTGCAAACATCTTGTATGGATCCCTGATTACACTTGTATAAAATTCTCAACTGAACCGAAAGTGATACAAGAGTAGAACAATAAACTTCGCTTAGGGTGTGCATGAGCAAGAGTCAAGATAGTGAAATGAAAGCTCCATATGAGAACAGTTTGATTTATAACGCCACTCATTTCTCAGAAAGTTCACATGCACACTACACCCTCTTGTGAGTGCAAATATCTTGTATGGATCCCTGATTACACTTGTATAAAATTCTCAACTGAACCGAAAGTGATACAAGAGTAGAACAATAAACTTCGCTTAGGATTCGATTTACTAGTAATAATACCACATCTTTGAAATCCTGATGAAGATCATGCAATTTTTATAAAAGAATATTATACCAAGAAGCAAAAAGAGACTTCTGAATTTTAAAGACACAAGTGATGGATAGGGCGGTTAGGGAAAAAAGATAGGATAAACGGAATACGGATATATCGTATAATACCTCTAGTTTACTAGAATGCCAGATAGCTAGCATCAGCAAAAAGTGTGCAACCAGGGTGGAAATACATTACTCTAAATTGTAAAATCTCTTATTTAAAACTCTGGAACTTAAATGTTAAACTATGGGCACACAATGCCAAAGTGCAGTATAATCTGTCGGTAAATACGTGTAAGATTGTAACAGTTACTCACTTTTAAATCGAGTCATTATAACTATTCCCTGCTTTAAAACCTTTCAACTACTGAACTATTACAAGTTGCAATCCTACAAAATTCATTAGGGACATCCGGTACAATATACACTATGACAAATGTACATTGGGACCGACTTTTACTTCCAACTCAAATTCTTCCAGTCAAGCGAAGGAATTCTCTCTTTAATTCTTTTTACCTACTTTTTATTTCTCCGAGAGTAATAAATTTTCTTTCAAATTGAATTCAAATTTTAGAACATCGTATCCGGGGTGTCTCAACAATAGTAGAATTCATAATATTTCCACCTATACACAATAGTGTACTCTATTCAGAAGAGGTTAATGTTCGGGATTTTTTCCACCACGTAACCAAAATGAATCATTCAGAATCCAAATTGAATTCAAATTTTAGAACATCGTATCCGGGGTGTCTCAACAATAGTAGAATTCATAATATTCCCACCTATACACAATAGTGTACTCTATTCAGAAGAGGTTAATGTTCGGGATTTTTTCCACCACGTAACCAAAATGAATCATTCAGAATTCATATACATTCAGTGAGGAAGTGGATGAAGTTCTAAAGAACAACGGAATGTAGGGCAATAACCTAAGATCTCAGACTAAAACACAAATACACCATTGTATGTAGTTCAAAAACACTTAATACTCGTACACCACGCCAATAAAATCTAAAAAGGTTTGAGGACCTCGTGGACTGTCTGTAGTCAAGTTATATTTAAGCAAAGGATCTGAAAAGCTTAAGGGTGACGTCTTAATGAACCTTATGAAGGTCAAGATTTTTTTTTTTAATAAAAATAAAAGCCAGAGGATAAAAAGGGAAGTCTAGGAAGAGAGGGAGAGACTTCGAGATTCTTTGACATACCTTCATGAAGTATTTCCATCTAAAAAACGTGAATAAAGTTCATCCAACCCGTAATGACTTCGTATAATGCTTTCTCTTATAATTTAATTTCTCCTGCTTCCCTCAGGACTTGTATTATCTTCTCCTAGTCATCTCGTCATCTAGAGGTACGTACCAGTATGTTTTGTGTCATGGCTTTCACATTCTTAACATCGACTCAATCTAGTTTCAGTAGTTTCTTAGGGAACTTTCCTTTTGTCAGATTAATCCTTGCATTTCCTCTCTTAAATTCTTTCCTTGCACGTCATCTCCCATTTCATCCTTATTTTCTACCCATATCTCTCCTTTTTTTGTCCTTCTCTGTTCCTGTTCTTATGGTGTTCCCGACAAACTTTGCTCATATAAGTAGGCTTGCCAAACGTCCCGAATAGGCCGGGACAGTCCCGAATTTCAGGGGGTGTCCCGGCGTCCCGTTCAGTTTTTCATTTTGGGGCGTTTTGTCCCGAATTTCCGTTTTTGTCCCAGAAAAAATTCGGGACACGTTTTTTAACTTTAAAATTAGGTACCTCTATAAATCAGAATTTGTTCTTAACTTGTTTAAATTTGTCATGCTTTCATCAGTTTGCTCTTCCACTTTGCTAAACCTTTATAAACGAGAAAATGTTGTATAAACCGCCTTAAACGAAACAAGCTGGGTCCGTCCCTCCGGGAATTTTTTAGCCCGTAGTAGGCCCACTGCGTGCTTTAGGCGGGGCTTGTATTTAGCGTTTTTTTGGCGGCTTGTTTTAGGCGCCTTTAGGGGCGCTTTGTATTAGCGGTTTAGGCGCTTTTGTATTTGCGCTTTAGGCCGCTTGTATGAGCGCTTAAGCCGCCTTGTAATTAGCGGTTTAAGGCGCTTTGTTTTGCCGGCTTTGCGCGCTTGTTTTAGCGCCTTTAGGAAATCCCGTTATTAGCCGTTTTAGGGCGCTTCCGGTTTTAGCGCTTTTACAGGCGGGCCTTGTATTAGGCGCTTGTATTAGCGCTTTAGGGCGCTTGTGTCTACGCGCTTTGGGCGCCTTTTGTATTATCGGTTTAGGCCGCTCTTTATTTCGTTTAGGCGGCTTGTTATGCTCGCTTTTTAGGCGCTTTGTATTAGCCGGTTAAAGGCGCTTGTTAAGCGTTAGCGCTTGTTTTTGCGCTTTGGCGCTTGTAAATTAGCGGTAGGCGCTTGTTTTTAGGCGCTTTAAGGCGCTGTAATGTAGCGCTTTTTAAGGCGCTTGTTTAGCGCTTTAGGCGCTTGTATTAGGGGCACGGTTTAGCGCTTTGTATTAGCCGTTAGGCAGCTTGTATTAGTCGTTAGGCGCTTGTTTACGCGCTTTAGTGTATCCTATCGCTATTTTACAATCGTTCAAATGCTATCCAACCTATTCATTCGTATGGAATTAATCCATTCATGTATTCCATTATTAAGAGTTTTATATGTGCATGC